>NC_074690.1:5783744-6083744 GCF_029448725.1 Salvelinus fontinalis
CCCACTACCAAATTATAGCCATAAGGGAGTCTAGACATCTACCACCCCACTACCACTATCAGATTAGAGCCATAAGGGAGACTAGACATCTACCACCCCACTACCACTATCAGATTAAAGCCATAAGGGAGACTAGACATCTACCACCCCACTATCAGATTAGAGCCCTGAGGGAGACTAGACATCCATCACCCCACTACCACTATCAAATTAGAGCCATAAGGGAGTCTAGACATCTACCACCCCACTACCACTAACAGATTAGAGCCATAAGGGAGACTAGACATCTACCACCACACTACCACTATCAGATTAGAGCCATAAGGGAGACTAGACATCTACCACCCCACTACCACTATCAGATTAGAGCCATAAGGGAGACTAGACATCTACCACCCCACTACCACTATCAGATTAGAGCCATAAGGGAGGCTAGACATCTACCACCCCACTAACACTATCAGATTAGAGCAATAAGGGAGACTAGACATCTACCACTACCAGATTAGAGCCATAAGGGAGACTAGACATCTACCACCTTACTACCACTATCAGATTAGAGCCATAAGGCAGACTAGACATCTACCACCCCACTACCACTATCAGATTAGAGCCATAAGGGAGACTAGACATCTACCACCCCACTACCACTATCAGATTAGAGCCATAAGGGAGCCTAGACATCTACCACCCCACTACCACTATCAAATTAGAGCCATAAGGGAGACTAGATATCTACCACCATCAGATTAGAGCCATAAGGGAGACTTTACATCTACCACCCCACTACCACTATCAGATTAGAGCCATAAGGGAGACTAGACATCTACCACCCCACTATCAGATTAGAGCCATAAGTGAGACTAGACATCTACCACCCCACTACAAAATTATAGCCATAAGGGAGTCTAGACATCTACCACCCCACTACCACTATCAGATTAGAGCCATAAGGGAGAATATACATCTACCACCCCACTACCACTATCAGATTAGAGCCATAAGGGAGACTAGACATCTACCACCCCACTATCAGATTATAGCCACGAGGGAGACTAGACATCCATCACCCCACTACCACAATCAAATTAGAGCCATAAGGGAGACTAGACATCTACCACCCCACTACCACTAACAGATTAGAGCCATAAGGGAGACTAGACATCTACCACCACACTACCACTATCAGATTAGAGCCATAAGGGAGACTAGACATCTACCACCCCACTACCACTATCAGATTGGAGCCATAAGGGAGACTAAACATCTACCACTACCAGATTAGAGCCATAAGGGAGACTAGACATCTACCACCACACTGCCACTATTAGAATAGAGCCATAAGGGAGCCTAGACATCTACCACCCCACTACCACTATCAGATTAGAGCCATAAGGGAGACTAGACATCTACCACCCCACTACCACTACCAGATTATAGCCATAAGGGAGACTAGACATCTACCACCCCACTACCACTATCAGATTAGAGCCATAAGGGAGACTAGACATCTACCACCCCACTACCACTATCAGATTAGAGCCATAAGGGAGACTAGACATCTACCACCACACTACCACTATCAGATTAGAGCCATAAGGGAGACTAGACATCTACCACCCCACTACCACTATCAGATTAGAGCCATAAGGGAGACTAGACATCTACCAACACACTACCACTATCAGATTAGAGCCATAAGGGAGACTAGACATCTACCACTACCAGATTAGAGCCATAAGGGAGACTAGACATCTACCAGCTTACTACCACTATCAGATTAGAGCCATAAGGAAGACTAGACATCTACCACCCCACTACCACTATAAAATTAGAGCCATTAGGGAGACTGGACATCTACCACCCCACTACCACTATCAGATTAGAGCCATAAGGGAGACTAGACATCTACCACCCCACTACCACTATCAACTTAGAGCCATAAGGGAGACTAGACATCTACCACCCCACTACCACTATCAGATTAGAGCCATAAGGGAGACTAGACATCTACCACCCCACTATCAGATTAGAGCCATAAGTGAGACTAGACATCTACCACCCCACTACCAAATTAGAGCCATAAGGGAGTCTAGACATCTACCACCCCACTACCACTATCAGATTAGAGCCATAAGGGAGCCTAGACATCTACCAACCCACTACCACTATCAGATTAGAGCCATAAGGGAGACTAGACATCTACCACCCCACTACCACTACCAGATTATAGCCATAAGGGAGACTAGACATCTACCACCCCACTACCACTATCAGATTAGAGCCATAAGGGAGACTAGACATCTACCACCCCACTACCACTATCAGATTAGAGCCATAAGGGAGACTAGACATCTACCACCCCACTACCACTATCAGATTAGAGCCATAAGGGAGACTAGACATCTACCACCCCACTACCACTATCAGATTAGAGCCATAAGGGAGGCTAGACATCTACCACCCCACTACCACTGTCAGATTAGAGCCATAAGGGAAACTAGACATCTACCACTACCAGATTAGAGCCATAAGGGAGACTAGACATCTACCACCTTACTACCACTATCAGATTAGAGCCATAAGGCAGACTAGACATCTACCACCCCGCTACCACTATCAGATTAGAGCCATAAGGGAGACAAGACATCTACCACCCCACTACCACTATCAGATTAGAGCCATAAGGGAGCCTAGACATCTACCACCCCACTACCACTATCAAATAAGAGCCATAAGGGAAACTAGATATCTACCACCATCAGATTAGAGCCATAAGGGAGACTAGACATCTACCACCCCACTACCACTATCAGATTAGAGCCATAAGGGAGACTAGACATCTACCACCCCACTATCAGATTAGAGCCATAAGTGAGACTAGACATCTACCACCCCACTACCAAATTATAGCCATAAGGGAGTCTAGACATCTACCACCCCACTACCACTATCAGATTAGAGCCATAAGGGAGACTACACATCTACCACCCCACTACCACTATCAGATTAGAGCCATAAGGGAGACTAGACATCTACCACCCCACTATCAGATTAGAGCCATAAGTGAGACTAGACATCTACCACCCCACTACCAAATTAGAGCCATAAGGGAGTCTAGACATCTACCACCCCACTACCACTATCAGATTAGAGCCATAAGGGAGCCTAGACATCTACCAACCCACTACCACTATCAGATTAGAGCCATAAGGGAGACTAGACATCTACCACCCCACTACCAATACCAGATTAGAGCCATAAGGGAGACTAGACATCTACCACCCCACTACCACTATCAGATTAGAGCCATAAGGGAGACTAGACATCTACCACCCCACTACCACTATCAGATTAGAGCCATATGGGAGACTAGACATCTACGACCCCACTACCACTATCAGATTAGAGCCATAAGGGAGGCTAGACATCTACCACCCCACTACCACTATCAGATTAGAGCCATAAGGGAAACTAGACATCTACCAATTCCAGATTAGAGCCATAAGGGAGACTAGACATCTACCACCTTACTACCACTATCAGATTAGAGCCATAAGGCAGACTAGACATCTACCACCCCGCTACCACTATCAGATTAGAGCCATAAGGGAGACAAGACATCTACCACCCCACTACCACTATCAGATTAGAGCCATAAGGGAGCCTAGACATCTACCACCCCACTACCACTATCAAATAAGAGCCATAAGGGAGACTAGATATCTACCACCATCAGATTAGAGCCATAAGGGAGACTAGACATCTACCACCCCACTACCACTATCAGATTAGAGCCATAAGGGAGACTAGATATCTACCACCCCACTATCAGATTAGAGCCATAAGTGAGACTAGACATCTACCACCCCACTACCACTATCAAATTAGAGCCATAAGGGAGACTAGATATCTACCACCATCAGATTAGAGCCATAAGGGAGACTAGACATCTACCACCCCACTACCACTATCAGATTAGAGCCATAAGGGAGACTAGACATCTACCACCCCACTACCGAATTAGAGCCATAAGGGAGTCTAGACATCTACCACCCCACTACCACTATCAGATTAGAGCCACAAGGGAGCCTAGACATCTACCAACCCACTACCACTATCAGATTAGAGCCATAAGGGAGACTAGACATCTACCACCCCACTATCAGATTAGAGCCATAAGTGAGACTAGACATCTACCACCCCACTACAAAATTATAGCCATAAGGGAGTCTAGACATCTACCACCCCACTACCACTATCAGATTAGAGCCATAAGGGAGACTATACATCTACCACCCCACTACCACTATCAGATTAGAGCCATAAGGGAGACTAGACATCTACCACCCCACTATCAGATTATAGCCACGAGGGAGACTAGACATCCATCACCCCACTACCACAATCAAATTAGAGCCATAAGGGAGACTAGACATCTACCACCCCACTACCACTAACAGATTAGAGCCATAAAGGAGACTAGACATCTACCACCACACTACCACTATCAGATTATAGCCATAAGGGAGACTAGACATCTACCACCCCACTACCACTATTAGAATAGAGCCATAAGGGAGCCTAGACATCTACCACCCCACTACCACTATCAGATTAGAGCCATAAGGGAGACTAGACATCTACCACCCCACTACCACTACCAGATTATAGCCATAAGGGAGACTAGACATCTACCACCCCACTACCACTATCAGATTAGAGCCATAAGGGAGACTAGACATCTACCACTACCAGATTAGAGCCATAAGGGAGACTAGACATCTACCACCTTACTACCACTATCAGATTAGAGCCATAAGGCAGACTAGACATCTACCACCCCACTACCACTATCAGATTAGAGCCATAAGGGAGACTAGACATCTACCACCACACTACCACTATCAGATTAGAGCCATAAGGGAGACTAGACATCTACCACCCCACTACCACTATCAGATTAGAGCCATAAGGGAGACTAGACATCTACCAACACACTACCACTATCAGATTAGAGCCATAAGGGAGACTAGACATCTACCACTACCAGATTAGAGCCATAAGGGAGACTAGACATCTACCAGCTTACTACCACTATCAGATTAGAGCCATAAGGAAGACTAGACATCTACCACCCCACTACCACGATCAAATTAGAGCCATAAGGGAGACTGGACATCTACCACCCCACTACCACTATCAGATTAGAGCCATAAGGGAGACTAGACATCTACCACCCCACTACCACTATCAACTTAGAGCCATAAGGGAGACTAGACATCTACCACCCCACTACGACTATCAGATTAGAGCCATAAGGGAGACTAGACATCTACCACCCCACTATCAGATTAGAGCCATAAGTGAGACTAGACATCTACCACCCCACTACCAAATTAGAGCCATAAGGGAGTCTAGACATCTACCACCCCACTACCACTATCAGATTAGAGCCATAAGGGAGCCTAGACATCTACCAACCCACTACCACTATCAGATTAGAGCCATAAGGGAGACTAGACATCTACCACCCCACTACCACTACCAGATTATAGCCATAAGGGAGACTAGACATCTACCACCCCACTACCACTATCAGATTTGAGCCATAAGGGAGACTAGACATCTACCACCCCACTACCACTATCAGATTAGAGCCATAAGGGAGACTAGACATCTACCACCCCACTACCACTACCAGATTATAGCCATAAGGGAGACTAGACATCTACCACCCCACTACCACTACCAGATTATAGCCATAAGGGAGACTAGACATCTACCACCCCACTACCACTACCAGATTATAGCCATAAGGGAGACTAGACATCTACCACCCCACTACCACTATCAAATAAGAGCCATAAGGGAGACTAGATATCTACCACCATCAGATTAGAGCCATAAGGGAGACTAGACATCTACCACCCCACTACCACTATCAGATTAGAGCCATAAGGGAGACTAGACATCTACCACTACCAGATTAGAGCCATAAGGGAGACTAGACATCTACCACCTTACTACCACTATCAGATTAGAGCCATAAGGCAGACTAGACATCTACCACCCCACTACCACTATCAGATTAGAGCCATAAGGGAGACTAGACATCTACCACCACACTACCACTATCAGATTAGAGCCATAAGGGAGACTAGACATCTACCACCCCACTACCACTATCAGATTAGAGCCATAAGGGAGACTAGACATCTACCAACACACTACCACTATCAGATTAGAGCCATAAGGGAGACTAGACATCTACCACTACCAGATTAGAGCCATAAGGGAGACTAGACATCTACCAGCTTACTACCACTATCAGATTAGAGCCATAAGGAAGACTAGACATCTACCACCCCACTACCACGATCAAATTAGAGCCATAAGGGAGACTGGACATCTACCACCCCACTACCACTATCAGATTAGAGCCATAAGGGAGACTAGACATCTACCACCCCACTACCACTATCAACTTAGAGCCATAAGGGAGACTAGACATCTACCACCCCACTACGACTATCAGATTAGAGCCATAAGGGAGACTAGACATCTACCACCCCACTATCAGATTAGAGCCATAAGTGAGACTAGACATCTACCACCCCACTACCAAATTAGAGCCATAAGGGAGTCTAGACATCTACCACCCCACTACCACTATCAGATTAGAGCCATAAGGGAGCCTAGACATCTACCAACCCACTACCACTATCAGATTAGAGCCATAAGGGAGACTAGACATCTACCACCCCACTACCACTACCAGATTATAGCCATAAGGGAGACTAGACATCTACCACCCCACTACCACTATCAGATTAGAGCCATAAGGGAGACTAGACATCTACCACCCCACTACCACTATCAGATTAGAGCCATAAGGGAGACTAGACATCTACCACCCCACTACCACTACCAGATTATAGCCATAAGGGAGTCTAGACATCTACCACCCCACTACCACTACCAGATTATAGCCATAAGGGAGACTAGACATCTACCACCCCACTACCACTACCAGATTATAGCCATAAGGGAGACTAGACATCTACCACCCCACTACCACTATCAAATAAGAGCCATAAGGGAGACTAGATATCTACCACCATCAGATTAGAGCCATAAGGGAGACTAGACATCTACCACCCCACTACCACTATCAGATTAGAGCCATAAGGGAGACTAGACATCTACCACCCCACTATCAGATTAGAGCCATAAGTGAGACTAGACATCTACCACCCCACTACCAAATTATAGCCATAAGGGAGTCTAGACATCTACCACCCCACTACCACTATCAGATTAGAGCCATAAGGGAGACTAGACATCTACCACCCCACTACCACTATCAGATTAAAGCCATAAGGGAGACTAGACATCTACCACCCCACTATCAGATTAGAGCCCTGAGGGAGACTAGACATCCATCACCCCACTACCACTATCAAATTAGAGCCATAAGGGAGTCTAGACATCTACCACCCCACTACCACTAACAGATTAGAGCCATAAGGGAGACTAGACATCTACCACCACACTACCACTATCAGATTAGAGCCATAAGGGAGACTAGACATCTACCACCCCACTACCACTTTCAGATTAGAGCCATAAGGGAGACTAGACATCTACCACCCCACTACCACTATCAGATTAGAGCCATAAGGGAGGCTAGACATCTACCACCCCACTAACACTATCAGATTAGAGCAATAAGGGAGACTAGACATCTACCACTACCAGATTAGAGCCATAAGGGAGACTAGACATCTACCACCTTACTACCACTATCAGATTAGAGCCATAAGGCAGACTAGACATCTACCACCCCACTACCACTATCAGATTAGAGCCATAAGGGAGACTAGACATCTACCACCCCACTACCACTATCAGATTAGAGCCATAAGGGAGCCTAGACATCTACCACCCCACTACCACTATCAAATTAGAGCCATAAGGGAGACTAGATATCTACCACCATCAGATTAGAGCCATAAGGGAGACTTTACATCTACCACCCCACTACCACTATCAGATTAGAGCCATAAGGGAGACTAGACATCTACCACCCCACTATCAGATTAGAGCCATAAGTGAGACTAGACATCTACCACCCCACTACAAAATTATAGCCATAAGGGAGTCTAGACATCTACCACCCCACTACCACTATCAGATTAGAGCCATAAGGGAGAATATACATCTACCACCCCACTACCACTATCAGATTAGAGCCATAAGGGAGACTAGACATCTACCACCCCACTATCAGATTATAGCCACGAGGGAGACTAGACATCCATCACCCCACTACCACAATCAAATTAGAGCCATAAGGGAGACTAGACATCTACCACCCCACTACCACTAACAGATTAGAGCCATAAGGGAGACTAGACATCTACCACCACACTACCACTATCAGATTAGAGCCATAAGGGAGACTAGACATCTACCACCCCACTACCACTATCAGATTGGAGCCATAAGGGAGACTAAACATCTACCACTACCAGATTAGAGCCATAAGGGAGACTAGACATCTACCACCACACTGCCACTATTAGAATAGAGCCATAAGGGAGCCTAGACATCTACCACCCCACTACCACTATCAGATTAGAGCCATAAGGGAGACTAGACATCTACCACCCCACTACCACTACCAGATTATAGCCATAAGGGAGACTAGACATCTACCACCCCACTACCACTATCAGATTAGAGCCATAAGGGAGACTAGACATCTACCACCCCACTACCACTATCAGATTAGAGCCATAAGGGAGACTAGACATCTACCACCACACTACCACTATCAGATTAGAGCCATAAGGGAGACTAGACATCTACCACCCCACTACCACTATCAGATTAGAGCCATAAGGGAGACTAGACATCTACCAACACACTACCACTATCAGATTAGAGCCATAAGGGAGACTAGACATCTACCACTACCAGATTAGAGCCATAAGGGAGACTAGACATCTACCAGCTTACTACCACTATCAGATTAGAGCCATAAGGAAGACTAGACATCTACCACCCCACTACCACTATAAAATTAGAGCCATTAGGGAGACTGGACATCTACCACCCCACTACCACTATCAGATTAGAGCCATAAGGGAGACTAGACATCTACCACCCCACTACCACTATCAACTTAGAGCCATAAGGGAGACTAGACATCTACCACCCCACTACCACTATCAGATTAGAGCCATAAGGGAGACTAGACATCTACCACCCCACTATCAGATTAGAGCCATAAGTGAGACTAGACATCTACCACCCCACTACCAAATTAGAGCCATAAGGGAGTCTAGACATCTACCACCCCACTACCACTATCAGATTAGAGCCATAAGGGAGCCTAGACATCTACCAACCCACTACCACTATCAGATTAGAGCCATAAGGGAGACTAGACATCTACCACCCCACTACCACTACCAGATTATAGCCATAAGGGAGACTAGACATCTACCACCCCACTACCACTATCAGATTAGAGCCATAAGGGAGACTAGACATCTACCACCCCACTACCACTATCAGATTAGAGCCATAAGGGAGACTAGACATCTACCACCCCACTACCACTATCAGATTAGAGCCATAAGGGAGACTAGACATCTACCACCCCACTACCACTATCAGATTAGAGCCATAAGGGAGGCTAGACATCTACCACCCCACTACCACTGTCAGATTAGAGCCATAAGGGAAACTAGACATCTACCACTACCAGATTAGAGCCATAAGGGAGACTAGACATCTACCACCTTACTACCACTATCAGATTAGAGCCATAAGGCAGACTAGACATCTACCACCCCGCTACCACTATCAGATTAGAGCCATAAGGGAGACAAGCCATCTACCACCCCACTACCACTATCAGATTAGAGCCATAAGGGAGCCTAGACATCTACCACCCCACTACCACTATCAAATAAGAGCCATAAGGGAAACTAGATATCTACCACCATCAGATTAGAGCCATAAGGGAGACTAGACATCTACCACCCCACTACCACTATCAGATTAGAGCCATAAGGGAGACTAGACATCTACCACCCCACTATCAGATTAGAGCCATAAGTGAGACTAGACATCTACCACCCCACTACCAAATTATAGCCATAAGGGAGTCTAGACATCTACCACCCCACTACCACTATCAGATTAGAGCCATAAGGGAGACTACACATCTACCACCCCACTACCACTATCAGATTAGAGCCATAAGGGAGACTAGACATCTACCACCCCACTATCAGATTAGAGCCATAAGTGAGACTAGACATCTACCACCCCACTACCAAATTAGAGCCATAAGGGAGTCTAGACATCTACCACCCCACTACCACTATCAGATTAGAGCCATAAGGGAGCCTAGACATCTACCAACCCACTACCACTATCAGATTAGAGCCATAAGGGAGACTAGACATCTACCACCCCACTACCAATACCAGATTAGAGCCATAAGGGAGACTAGACATCTACCACCCCACTACCACTATCAGATTAGAGCCATAAGGGAGACTAGACATCTACCACCCCACTACCACTATCAGATTAGAGCCATATGGGAGACTAGACATCTACGACCCCACTACCACTATCAGATTAGAGCCATAAGGGAGGCTAGACATCTACCACCCCACTACCACTATCAGATTAGAGCCATAAGGGAGACTAGACATCTACCAATTCCAGATTAGAGCCATAAGGGAGACTAGACATCTACCACCTTACTACCACTATCAGATTAGAGCCATAAGGCAGACTAGACATCTACCACCCCGCTACCACTATCAGATTAGAGCCATAAGGGAGCCTAGACATCTACCAACCCACTACCACTATCAGATTAGAGCCATAAGGGAGACTAGACATCTACCACCCCACTATCAGATTAGAGCCATAAGTGAGACTAGACATCTACCACCCCACTACAAAATTATAGCCATAAGGGAGTCTAGACATCTACCACCCCACTACCACTATCAGATTAGAGCCATAAGGGAGACTATACATCTACCACCTTACTACCACTATCAGATTAGAGCCATAAGGCAGACTAGACATCTACCACCCCGCTACCACTATCAGATTAGAGCCATAAGGGAGACAAGACATCTACCACCCCACTACCACTATCAGATTAGAGCCATAAGGGAGCCTAGACATCTACCACCCCACTACCACTATCAAATAAGAGCCATAAGGGAGACTAGATATCTACCACCATCAGATTAGAGCCATAAGGGAGACTAGACATCTACCACCCCACTACCACTATCAGATTAGAGCCATAAGGGAGACTAGATATCTACCACCCCACTATCAGATTAGAGCCATAAGTGAGACTAGACATCTACCACCCCACTACCACTATCAAATTAGAGCCATAAGGGAGACTAGATATCTACCACCATCAGATTAGAGCCATAAGGGAGACTAGACATCTACCACCCCACTACCACTATCAGATTAGAGCCATAAGGGAGACTAGACATCTACCACCCCACTACCGAATTAGAGCCATAAGGGAGTCTAGACATCTACCACCCCACTACCACTATCAGATTAGAGCCACAAGGGAGCCTAGACATCTACCAACCCACTACCACTATCAGATTAGAGCCATAAGGGAGACTAGACATCTACCACCCCACTATCAGATTAGAGCCATAAGTGAGACTAGACATCTACCACCCCACTACAAAATTATAGCCATAAGGGAGTCTAGACATCTACCACCCCACTACCACTATCAGATTAGAGCCATAAGGGAGACTATACATCTACCACCCCACTACCACTATCAGATTAGAGCCATAAGGGAGACTAGACATCTACCACCCCACTATCAGATTATAGCCACGAGGGAGACTAGACATCCATCACCCCACTACCACAATCAAATTAGAGCCATAAGGGAGACTAGACATCTACCACCCCACTACCACTAACAGATTAGAGCCATAAAGGAGACTAGACATCTACCACCACACTACCACTATCAGATTATAGCCATAAGGGAGACTAGACATCTACCACCCCACTACCACTATTAGAATAGAGCCATAAGGGAGCCTAGACATCTACCACCCCACTACCACTATCAGATTAGAGCCATAAGGGAGACTAGACATCTACCACCCCACTACCACTACCAGATTATAGCCATAAGGGAGACTAGACATCTACCACCCCACTACCACTATCAGATTAGAGCCATAAGGGAGACTAGACATCTACCACTACCAGATTAGAGCCATAAGGGAGACTAGACATCTACCACCTTACTACCACTATCAGATTAGAGCCATAAGGCAGACTAGACATCTACCACCCCACTACCACTATCAGATTAGAGCCATAAGGGAGACTAGACATCTACCACCACACTACCACTATCAGATTAGAGCCATAAGGGAGACTAGACATCTACCACCCCACTACCACTATCAGATTAGAGCCATAAGGGAGACTAGACATCTACCAACACACTACCACTATCAGATTAGAGCCATAAGGGAGACTAGACATCTACCACTACCAGATTAGAGCCATAAGGGAGACTAGACATCTACCAGCTTACTACCACTATCAGATTAGAGCCATAAGGAAGACTAGACATCTACCACCCCACTACCACAATCAAATTAGAGCCATAAGGGAGACTGGACATCTACCACCCCACTACCACTATCAGATTAGAGCCATAAGGGAGACTAGACATCTACCACCCCACTACCACTATCAACTTAGAGCCATAAGGGAGACTAGACATCTACCACCCCACTACGACTATCAGATTAGAGCCATAAGGGAGACTAGACATCTACCACCCCACTATCAGATTAGAGCCATAAGTGAGACTAGACATCTACCACCCCACTACCAAATTAGAGCCATAAGGGAGTCTAGACATCTACCACCCCACTACCACTATCAGATTAGAGCCATAAGGGAGCCTAGACATCTACCAACCCACTACCACTATCAGATTAGAGCCATAAGGGAGACTAGACATCTACCACCCCACTACCACTACCAGATTATAGCCATAAGGGAGACTAGACATCTACCACCCCACTACCACTATCAGATTTGAGCCATAAGGGAGACTAGACATCTACCACCCCACTACCACTATCAGATTAGAGCCATAAGGGAGACTAGACATCTACCACCCCACTACCACTACCAGATTATAGCCATAAGGGAGACTAGACATCTACCACCCCACTACCACTACCAGATTATAGCCATAAGGGAGACTAGACATCTACCACCCCACTACCACTACCAGATTATAGCCATAAGGGAGACTAGACATCTACCACCCCACTACCACTATCAAATAAGAGCCATAAGGGAGACTAGATATCTACCACCATCAGATTAGAGCCATAAGGGAGACTAGACATCTACCACCCCACTACCACTATCAGATTAGAGCCATAAGGGAGACTAGACATCTACCACTACCAGATTAGAGCCATAAGGGAGACTAGACATCTACCACCTTACTACCACTATCAGATTAGAGCCATAAGGCAGACTAGACATCTACCACCCCACTACCACTATCAGATTAGAGCCATAAGGGAGACTAGACATCTACCACCACACTACCACTATCAGATTAGAGCCATAAGGGAGACTAGACATCTACCACCCCACTACCACTATCAGATTAGAGCCATAAGGGAGACTAGACATCTACCAACACACTACCACTATCAGATTAGAGCCATAAGGGAGACTAGACATCTACCACTACCAGATTAGAGCCATAAGGGAGACTAGACATCTACCAGCTTACTACCACTATCAGATTAGAGCCATAAGGAAGACTAGACATCTACCACCCCACTACCACGATCAAATTAGAGCCATAAGGGAGACTGGACATCTACCACCCCACTACCACTATCAGATTAGAGCCATAAGGGAGACTAGACATCTACCACCCCACTACCACTATCAACTTAGAGCCATAAGGGAGACTAGACATCTACCACCCCACTACGACTATCAGATTAGAGCCATAAGGGAGACTAGACATCTACCACCCCACTATCAGATTAGAGCCATAAGTGAGACTAGACATCTACCACCCCACTACCAAATTAGAGCCATAAGGGAGTCTAGACATCTACCACCCCACTACCACTATCAGATTAGAGCCATAAGGGAGCCTAGACATCTACCAACCCACTACCACTATCAGATTAGAGCCATAAGGGAGACTAGACATCTACCACCCCACTACCACTACCAGATTATAGCCATAAGGGAGACTAGACATCTACCACCCCACTACCACTATCAGATTAGAGCCATAAGGGAGACTAGACATCTACCACCCCACTACCACTATCAGATTAGAGCCATAAGGGAGACTAGACATCTACCACCCCACTACCACTACCAGATTATAGCCATAAGGGAGTCTAGACATCTACCACCCCACTACCACTACCAGATTATAGCCATAAGGGAGACTAGACATCTACCACCCCACTACCACTACCAGATTATAGCCATAAGGGAGACTAGACATCTACCACCCCACTACCACTATCAAATAAGAGCCATAAGGGAGACTAGATATCTACCACCATCAGATTAGAGCCATAAGGGAGACTAGACATCTACCACCCCACTACCACTATCAGATTAGAGCCATAAGGGAGACTAGACATCTACCACCCCACTATCAGATTAGAGCCATAAGTGAGACTAGACATCTACCACCCCACTACCAAATTATAGCCATAAGGGAGTCTAGACATCTACCACCCCACTACCACTATCAGATTAGAGCCATAAGGGAGACTAGACATCTACCACCCCACTACCACTATCAGATTAAAGCCATAAGGGAGACTAGACATCTACCACCCCACTATCAGATTAGAGCCCTGAGGGAGACTAGACATCCATCACCCCACTACCACTATCAAATTAGAGCCATAAGGGAGTCTAGACATCTACCACCCCACTACCACTAACAGATTAGAGCCATAAGGGAGACTAGACATCTACCACCACACTACCACTATCAGATTAGAGCCATAAGGGAGACTAGACATCTACCACCCCACTACCACTTTCAGATTAGAGCCATAAGGGAGACTAGACATCTACCACCCCACTACCACTATCAGATTAGAGCCATAAGGGAGGCTAGACATCTACCACCCCACTAACACTATCAGATTAGAGCAATAAGGGAGACTAGACATCTACCACTACCAGATTAGAGCCATAAGGGAGACTAGACATCTACCACCTTACTACCACTATCAGATTAGAGCCATAAGGCAGACTAGACATCTACCACCCCACTACCACTATCAGATTAGAGCCATAAGGGAGACTAGACATCTACCACCCCACTACCACTATCAGATTAGAGCCATAAGGGAGCCTAGACATCTACCACCCCACTACCACTATCAAATTAGAGCCATAAGGGAGACTAGATATCTACCACCATCAGATTAGAGCCATAAGGGAGACTTTACATCTACCACCCCACTACCACTATCAGATTAGAGCCATAAGGGAGACTAGACATCTACCACCCCACTATCAGATTAGAGCCATAAGTGAGACTAGACATCTACCACCCCACTACAAAATTATAGCCATAAGGGAGTCTAGACATCTACCACCCCACTACCACTATCAGATTAGAGCCATAAGGGAGAATATACATCTACCACCCCACTACCACTATCAGATTAGAGCCATAAGGGAGACTAGACATCTACCACCCCACTATCAGATTATAGCCACGAGGGAGACTAGACATCCATCACCCCACTACCACAATCAAATTAGAGCCATAAGGGAGACTAGACATCTACCACCCCACTACCACTAACAGATTAGAGCCATAAGGGAGACTAGACATCTACCACCACACTACCACTATCAGATTAGAGCCATAAGGGAGACTAGACATCTACCACCCCACTACCACTATCAGATTGGAGCCATAAGGGAGACTAAACATCTACCACTACCAGATTAGAGCCATAAGGGAGACTAGACATCTACCACCACACTGCCACTATTAGAATAGAGCCATAAGGGAGCCTAGACATCTACCACCCCACTACCACTATCAGATTAGAGCCATAGGGGAGACTAGACATCTACCACCCCACTACCACTACCAGATTATAGCCATAAGGGAGACTAGACATCTACCACCCCACTACCACTATCAGATTAGAGCCATAAGGGAGACTAGACATCTACCACCCCACTACCACTATCAGATTAGAGCCATAAGGGAGACTAGACATCTACCACCACACTACCACTATCAGATTAGAGCCATAAGGGAGACTAGACATCTACCACCCCACTACCACTATCAGATTAGAGCCATAAGGGAGACTAGACATCTACCAACACACTACCACTATCAGATTAGAGCCATAAGGGAGACTAGACATCTACCACTACCAGATTAGAGCCATAAGGGAGACTAGACATCTACCAGCTTACTACCACTATCAGATTAGAGCCATAAGGAAGACTAGACATCTACCACCCCACTACCACTATAAAATTAGAGCCATTAGGGAGACTGGACATCTACCACCCCACTACCACTATCAGATTAGAGCCATAAGGGAGACTAGACATCTACCACCCCACTACCACTATCAACTTAGAGCCATAAGGGAGACTAGACATCTACCACCCCACTACCACTATCAGATTAGAGCCATAAGGGAGACTAGACATCTACCACCCCACTATCAGATTAGAGCCATAAGTGAGACTAGACATCTACCACCCCACTACCAAATTAGAGCCATAAGGGAGTCTAGACATCTACCACCCCACTACCACTATCAGATTAGAGCCATAAGGGAGCCTAGACATCTACCAACCCACTACCACTATCAGATTAGAGCCATAAGGGAGACTAGACATCTACCACCCCACTACCACTACCAGATTATAGCCATAAGGGAGACTAGACATCTACCACCCCACTACCACTATCAGATTAGAGCCATAAGGGAGACTAGACATCTACCACCCCACTACCACTATCAGATTAGAGCCATAAGGGAGACTAGACATCTACCACCCCACTACCACTATCAGATTAGAGCCATAAGGGAGACTAGACATCTACCACCCCACTACCACTATCAGATTAGAGCCATAAGGGAGGCTAGACATCTACCACCCCACTACCACTGTCAGATTAGAGCCATAAGGGAAACTAGACATCTACCACTACCAGATTAGAGCCATAAGGGAGACTAGACATCTACCACCTTACTACCACTATCAGATTAGAGCCATAAGGCAGACTAGACATCTACCACCCCGCTACCACTATCAGATTAGAGCCATAAGGGAGACAAGACATCTACCACCCCACTACCACTATCAGATTAGAGCCATAAGGGAGCCTAGACATCTACCACCCCACTACCACTATCAAATAAGAGCCATAAGGGAAACTAGATATCTACCACCATCAGATTAGAGCCATAAGGGAGACTAGACATCTACCACCCCACTACCACTATCAGATTAGAGCCATAAGGGAGACTAGACATCTACCACCCCACTATCAGATTAGAGCCATAAGTGAGACTAGACATCTACCACCCCACTACCAAATTATAGCCATAAGGGAGTCTAGACATCTACCACCCCACTACCACTATCAGATTAGAGCCATAAGGGAGACTACACATCTACCACCCCACTACCACTATCAGATTAGAGCCATAAGGGAGACTAGACATCTACCACCCCACTATCAGATTAGAGCCATAAGTGAGACTAGACATCTACCACCCCACTACCAAATTAGAGCCATAAGGGAGTCTAGACATCTACCACCCCACTACCACTATCAGATTAGAGCCATAAGGGAGCCTAGACATCTACCAACCCACTACCACTATCAGATTAGAGCCATAAGGGAGACTAGACATCTACCACCCCACTACCAATACCAGATTAGAGCCATAAGGGAGACTAGACATCTACCACCCCACTACCACTATCAGATTAGAGCCATAAGGGAGACTAGACATCTACCACCCCACTACCACTATCAGATTAGAGCCATATGGGAGACTAGACATCTACGACCCCACTACCACTATCAGATTAGAGCCATAAGGGAGGCTAGACATCTACCACCCCACTACCACTATCAGATTAGAGCCATAAGGGAGACTAGACATCTACCAATTCCAGATTAGAGCCATAAGGGAGACTAGACATCTACCACCTTACTACCACTATCAGATTAGAGCCATAAGGCAGACTAGACATCTACCACCCCGCTACCACTATCAGATTAGAGCCATAAGGGAGACAAGACATCTACCACCCCACTACCACTATCAGATTAGAGCCATAAGGGAGCCTAGACATCTACCACCCCACTACCACTATCAAATAAGAGCCATAAGGGAGACTAGATATCTACCACCATCAGATTAGAGCCATAAGGGAGACTAGACATCTACCACCCCACTACCACTATCAGATTAGAGCCATAAGGGAGACTAGATATCTACCACCCCACTATCAGATTAGAGCCATAAGTGAGACTAGACATCTACCACCCCACTACCACTATCAAATTAGAGCCATAAGGGAGACTAGATATCTACCACCATCAGATTAGAGCCATAAGGGAGACTAGACATCTACCACCCCACTACCACTATCAGATTAGAGCCATAAGGGAGACTAGACATCTACCACCCCACTACCGAATTAGAGCCATAAGGGAGTCTAGACATCTACCACCCCACTACCACTATCAGATTAGAGCCACAAGGGAGCCTAGACATCTACCAACCCACTACCACTATCAGATTAGAGCCATAAGGGAGACTAGACATCTACCACCCCACTACCAATACCAGATTATAGCCATAAGGGAGCCTAGACATCTACCACCCAACTACCACTATCAAATAAGCGCCATAAGGGAGACTAGATATCTACCACCATCAGATTAGAGCCATAAGGGAGACTAGACATCTACCACCCCACTACCACTATCAGATTAGAGCCATAAGGGAGACTAGATATCTACCACCCCACTATCAGATTAGAGCCATAAGTGAGACTAGACATCTACCACCCCACTACCACTATCAAATTAGAGCCATAAGGGAGACTAGATATCTACCACCATCAGATTAGAGCCATAAGGGAGACTAGACATCTACCACCCCACTACCACTATCAGATTAGACCCATAAGGGAGACTAGACATCTACCACCCCACTACCGAATTAGAGCCATAAGGGAGTCTAGACATCTACCACCCCACTACCACTATCAGATTAGAGCCACAAGGGAGCCTAGACATCTACCAACCCACTACCACTATCAGATTAGAGCCATAAGGGAGACTAGACATCTACCACCCCACTACCAATACCAGATTATAGCCATAAGGGAGACTAGACATCTACCACCCCACTACCACTATCAGATTAGAGCCATAAGGGAGACTAGACATCTACCACCCCACTACCACTATTAGATTAGAGCCATAAGGGAGACTAGACATCTACCACCCCACTACCACTATCAGATTAGAGCCATAAAGCAGACTAGACATCTACCACCCCACTACCACTATCAGATTAGAGCCATAAGGGAGGCTAGACATCTACCACCCCACTACCACTATCAGATTAGAGCCATAAGGGAAACTACACACCTACCACTACCAGATTAGAGCCATAAGGGAGACTAGACATCTACCACCTTACTACCACAATCAGATTAGAGCCATAAGGCAGACTAGACATCTACCACCCCCCTACCACTATCAGATTAGAGCCATAAGGGAGACAAGACATCTACCACCCCACTACCACTATCAGATTAGAGCCATAAGGGAGCCTAGACATCTACCACCCCACTACCACTATCAAATAAGAGCCATAAGGGAGACTAGATATCTACCACCATCAGATTAGAGCCATAAGGGAGACTAGACATCTACCACCCCACTACCACTATCAGATTAGAGCCATAAGGGAGACTAGACATCTACCACCCCACTATCAGATTAGAGCCATAAGGGAGGCTAGACATCTACCACCCCACTACCACTATCAGATTAGAGCCATAAGGGAGACTAGACATCTACCACCCCACTACCACTATCAGATTAGAGCCATAAGGGAGACTAGACATCTACCACCCCACTATCAGATTAGAGCCCTGAGGGAGACTAGACATCCATCACCCCACTACCACTATCAAATTAGAGCCATAAGGGAGACTAGACATCTACCACCCCACTACCACTATCAAATTAGAGCCATAAGGGAGACTAGATATCTACCACCATCAGATTAGAGCCATAAGGGAGACTAGACATCTACCACCCCACTACCACTATCAAATAAGAGCCATAAGGGAGACTAGATATCTACCACCATCAGATTAGAGCCATAAGGGAGACTAGACATCTACCACCCCACTACCACTATCAGATTAGAGCCATAAGGGAGACTAGATATCTACCACCCCACTATCAGATTAGAGCCATAAGTGAGACTAGACATCTACCACCCCACTACCACTATCAAATTAGAGCCATAAGGGAGACTAGATATCTACCACCATCAGATTAGAGCCATAAGGGAGACTAGACATCTACCACCCCACTACCACTATCAGATTAGACCCATAAGGGAGACTAGACATCTACCACCCCACTACCGAATTAGAGCCATAAGGGAGTCTAGACATCTACCACCCCACTACCACTATCAGATTAGAGCCACAAGGGAGCCTAGACATCTACCAACCCACTACCACTATCAGATTAGAGCCATAAGGGAGACTAGACATCTACCACCCCACTACCAATACCAGATTATAGCCATAAGGGAGACTAGACATCTACCACCCCACTACCACTATCAGATTAGAGCCATAAGGGAGACTAGACATCTACCACCCCACTACCACTATTAGATTAGAGCCATAAGGGAGACTAGACATCTACCACCCCACTACCACTATCAGATTAGAGCCATAAAGCAGACTAGACATCTACCACCCCACTACCACTATCAGATTAGAGCCATAAGGGAGGCTAGACATCTACCACCCCACTACCACTATCAGATTAGAGCCATAAGGGAAACTACACACCTACCACTACCAGATTAGAGCCATAAGGGAGACTAGACATCTACCACCTTACTACCACAATCAGATTAGAGCCATAAGGCAGACTAGACATCTACCACCCCCCTACCACTATCAGATTAGAGCCATAAGGGAGACAAGACATCTACCACCCCACTACCACTATCAGATTAGAGCCATAAGGGAGCCTAGACATCTACCACCCCACTACCACTATCAAATAAGAGCCATAAGGGAGACTAGATATCTACCACCATCAGATTAGAGCCATAAGGGAGACTAGACATCTACCACCCCACTACCACTATCAGATTAGAGCCATAAGGGAGACTAGACATCTACCACCCCACTATCAGATTAGAGCCATAAGGGAGGCTAGACATCTACCACCCCACTACCACTATCAGATTAGAGCCATAAGGGAGACTAGACATCTACCACCCCACTACCACTATCAGATTAGAGCCATAAGGGAGACTAGACATCTACCACCCCACTATCAGATTAGAGCCCTGAGGGAGACTAGACATCCATCACCCCACTACCACTATCAAATTAGAGCCATAAGGGAGACTAGACATCTACCACCCCACTACCACTAACAGATTAGAGCCATAAGGGAGACTAGACATCTACCACCACACTACCACTATCAGATTAGAGCCATAAGGGAGACTAGACATCTACCACCCCACTACCACTATCAGATTGGAGCCATAAGGGAGACTAAATATCTACCACTACCAGATTAGAGCCATAAGGGAGACTAGACATCTACCACCACACTGCCACTATTAGAATAGAGCCATAAGGGAGCCTAGACATCTACCACCCCACTACCACTATCAGATTAGAGCCATAAGGGAGACTAGACATCTACCACCCCACTACCACTACCAGATTATAGCCATAAGGGAGACTAGACATCTACCACCCCACTACCACTATCAGATTAGAGCCATAAGGGAGACTAGACATCTACCACCCCACTACCACTATCAGATTAGAGCCATAAGGGAGACTAGACATCTACCACCACACTACCACTATCAGATTAGAGCCATAAGGGAGACTAGACATCTACCACCCCACTACCACTATCAGATTAGAGCCATAAGGGAGACTAGACATCTACCAACACACTACCACTATCAGATTAGAGCCATAAGGGAGACTAGACATCTACCACTACCAGATTAGAGCCATAAGGGAGACTAGACATCTACCAGCTTACTACCACTATCAGATTAGAGCCATAAGGAAGACTAGACATCTACCACCCCACTACCACTATAAAATTAGAGCCATTAGGGAGACTGGACATCTACCACCCCACTACCACTATCAGATTAGAGCCATAAGGGAGACTAGACATCTACCACCCCACTACCACTATCAACTTAGAGCCATAAGGGAGACTAGACATCTACCACCCCACTACCACTATCAGATTAGAGCCATAAGGGAGACTAGACATCTACCACCCCACTATCAGATTAGAGCCATAAGTGAGACTAGACATCTACCACCCCACTACCAAATTAGAGCCATAAGGGAGTCTAGACATCTACCACCCCACTACCACTATCAGATTAGAGCCATAAGGGAGCCTAGACATCTACCAACCCACTACCACTATCAGATTAGAGCCATAAGGGAGACTAGACATCTACCACCCCACTACCACTACCAGATTATAGCCATAAGGGAGACTAGACATCTACCACCCCACTACCACTATCAGATTAGAGCCATAAGGGAGACTAGACATCTACCACCCCACTACCACTATCAGATTAGAGCCATAAGGGAGACTAGACATCTACCACCCCACTACCACTACCAGATTATAGCCATAAGGGAGACTAGACATCTACCACCCCACTACCACTATCAAATTAGAGCCATAAGGGAGACTAGACATCTACCACCCCACTACCACTATCAGATTAGAGCCATAAGGGAGACTAGACATCTACCACCCCACTACCACTATCAGATTAGAGCCATAAGGGAGGCTAGACATCTACCACCCCACTACCACTGTCAGATTAGAGCCATAAGGGAAACTAGACATCTACCACTACCAGATTAGAGCCATAAGGGAGACTAGACATCTACCACCTTACTACCACTATCAGATTAGAGCCATAAGGCAGACTAGACATCTACCACCCCGCTACCACTATCAGATTAGAGCCATAAGGGAGACAAGACATCTACCACCCCACTACCACTATCAGATTAGAGCCATAAGGGAGCCTAGACATCTACCACCCCACTACCACTATCAAATAAGAGCCATAAGGGAAACTAGATATCTACCACCATCAGATTAGAGCCATAAGGGAGACTAGACATCTACCACCCCAGTACCACTATCAGATTAGAGCCATAAGGGAGACTAGACATCTACCACCCCACTATCAGATTAGAGCCATAAGTGAGACTAGACATCTACCACCCCACTACCAAATTATAGCCATAAGGGAGTCTAGACATCTACCACCCCACTACCACTATCAGATTAGAGCCATAAGGGAGACTACACATCTACCACCCCACTACCACTATCAGATTAGAGCCATAAGGGAGACTAGACATCTACCACCCCACTATCAGATTAGAGCCATAAGTGAGACTAGACATCTACCACCCCACTACCAAATTAGAGCCATAAGGGAGTCTAGACATCTACCACCCCACTACCACTATCAGATTAGAGCCATAAGGGAGCCTAGACATCTACCAACCCACTACCACTATCAGATTAGAGCCATAAGGGAGACTAGACATCTACCACCCCACTACCAATACCAGATTAGAGCCATAAGGGAGACTAGACATCTACCACCCCACTACCACTATCAGATTAGAGCCATAAGGGAGACTAGACATCTACCACCCCACTACCACTATCAGATTAGAGCCATAAGGGAGACTAGACATCTACGACCCCACTACCACTATCAGATTAGAGCCATAAGGGAGGCTAGACATCTACCACCCCACTACCACTATCAGATTAGAGCCATAAGGGAAACTAGACATCTACCAATTCCAGATTAGAGCCATAAGGGAGACTAGACATCTACCACCTTACTACCACTATCAGATTAGAGCCATAAGGCAGACTAGACATCTACCACCCCGCTACCACTATCAGATTAGAGCCATAAGGGAGACAAGACATCTACCACCCCACTACCACTATCAGATTAGAGCCATAAGGGAGCCTAGACATCTACCACCCCACTACCACTATCAAATAAGAGCCATAAGGGAGACTAGATATCTACCACCATCAGATTAGAGCCATAAGGGAGACTAGACATCTACCACCCCACTACCACTATCAGATTAGAGCCATAAGGGAGACTAGATATCTACCACCCCACTATCAGATTAGAGCCATAAGTGAGACTAGACATCTACCACCCCACTACCACTATCAAATTAGAGCCATAAGGGAGACTAGATATCTACCACCATCAGATTAGAGCCATAAGGGAGACTAGACATCTACCACCCCACTACCACTATCAGATTAGAGCCATAAGGGAGACTAGACATCTACCACCCCACTACCGAATTAGAGCCATAAGGGAGTCTAGACATCTACCACCCCACTACCACTATCAGATTAGAGCCACAAGGGAGCCTAGACATCTACCAACCCACTACCACTATCAGATTAGAGCCATAAGGGAGACTAGACATCTACCACCCCACTACCAATACCAGATTATAGCCATAAGGGAGCCTAGACATCTACCACCCCACTACCACTATCAAATAAGAGCCATAAGGGAGACTAGATATCTACCACCATCAGATTAGAGCCATAAGGGAGACTAGACATCTACCACCCCACTACCACTATCAGATTAGAGCCATAAGGGAGACTAGATATCTACCACCCCACTATCAGATTAGAGCCATAAGTGAGACTAGACATCTACCACCCCACTACCACTATCAAATTAGAGCCATAAGGGAGACTAGATATCTACCACCATCAGATTAGAGCCATAAGGGAGACTAGACATCTACCACCCCACTACCACTATCAGATTAGACCCATAAGGGAGACTAGACATCTACCACCCCACTACCGAATTAGAGCCATAAGGGAGTCTAGACATCTACCACCCCACTACCACTATCAGATTAGAGCCACAAGGGAGCCTAGACATCTACCAACCCACTACCACTATCAGATTAGAGCCATAAGGGAGACTAGACATCTACCACCCCACTACCAATACCAGATTATAGCCATAAGGGAGACTAGACATCTACCACCCCACTACCACTATCAGATTAGAGCCATAAGGGAGACTAGACATCTACCACCCCACTACCACTATTAGATTAGAGCCATAAGGGAGACTAGACATCTACCACCCCACTACCACTATCAGATTAGAGCCATAAAGCAGACTAGACATCTACCACCCCACTACCACTATCAGATTAGAGCCATAAGGGAGGCTAGACATCTACCACCCCACTACCACTATCAGATTAGAGCCATAAGGGAAACTACACACCTACCACTACCAGATTAGAGCCATAAGGGAGACTAGACATCTACCACCTTACTACCACAATCAGATTAGAGCCATAAGGCAGACTAGACATCTACCACCCCCCTACCACTATCAGATTAGAGCCATAAGGGAGACAAGACATCTACCACCCCACTACCACTATCAGATTAGAGCCATAAGGGAGCCTAGACATCTACCACCCCACTACCACTATCAAATAAGAGCCATAAGGGAGACTAGATATCTACCACCATCAGATTAGAGCCATAAGGGAGACTAGACATCTACCACCCCACTACCACTATCAGATTAGAGCCATAAGGGAGACTAGACATCTACCACCCCACTATCAGATTAGAGCCACAAGGGAGGCTAGACATCTACCACCCCACTACCACTATCAGATTAGAGCCATAAGGGAGACTAGACATCTACCACCCCACTACCACTATCAGATTAGAGCCATAAGGGAGACTAGACATCTACCACCCCACTATCAGATTAGAGCCCTGAGGGAGACTAGACATCCATCACCCCACTACCACTATCAAATTAGAGCCATAAGGGAGACTAGACATCTACCACCCCACTACCACTAACAGATTAGAGCCATAAGGGAGACTAGACATCTACCACCACACTACCACTATCAGATTAGAGCCATAAGGGAGACTAGACATCTACCACCCCACTACCACAATCAGATTAGAGCCATAAGGGAGACTAGACATCTACCACCCCACTACCACTATCAGATTAGAGCCATAAGGGAGGCTAGACATCTACCACCCCACTAACACTATCAGATTAGAGCAATAAGGGAGACTAGACATCTACCACTACCAGATTAGAGCCATAAGGGAGACTAGACATCTACCACCTTACTACCACTATCAGATTAGAGCCATAAGGCAGACTAGACATCTACCACCCCACTACCACTATCAGATTAGAGCCATAAGGGAGACTAGACATCTACCACCCCACTACCACTATCAGATTAGAGCCATAAGGGAGCCTAGACATCTACCACCCCACTACCACTATCAAATTAGAGCCATAAGGGAGACTAGATATCTACCACCATCAGATTAGAGCCATAAGGGAGACTAGACATCTACCACCCCACAACCACTATCAGATTAGAGCCATAAGGGAGACTAGACATCTACCACCCCACTATCAGATTAGAGCCATAAGTGAGACTAGACATCTACCACCCCACTACAAAATTATAGCCATAAGGGAGTCTAGACATCTACCACCCCACTACCACTATCAGATTAGAGCCATAAGGGAGACTAGACATCTACCACCCCACTACCACTATCAGATTAGAGCCATAAGGGAGACTAGACATCTACCACCCCACTATCAGATTATAGCCACGAGGGAGACTAGACATCCATCACCCCACTACCACAATCAAATTAGAGCCATAAGGGAGACTAGACATCTACCACCCCACTACCACTAACAGATTAGAGCCATAAGGGAGACTAGACATCTACCACCACACTACCACTATCAGATTAGAGCCATAAGGGAGACTAGACATCTACCACCCCACTACCACTATCAGATTGGAGCCATAAGGGAGACTAAACATCTACCACTACCAGATTAGAGCCATAAGGGAGACTAGACATCTACCACCACACTGCCACTATCAGAATAGAGCCATAAGGGAGCCTAGACATCTACCACCCCACTACCACTATCAGATTAGAGCCATAAGGGAGACTAGACATCTACCACCCCTCTACCACTACCAGATTATAGCCATAAGGGAGACTAGACATCTACCACCCCACTACCACTATCAGATTAGAGCCATAAGGGAGTCTAGACATCTACCACTACCAGATTAGAGCCATAAGTGAGACTAGACATCTACCACCTTACTACCACTATCAGATTAGAGCCATAAGGCAGACTAGACATCTACCACCCCACTACCACTATCAGATTAGAGCCATAAGGGAGACTAGACATCTACCACCCCACTACCACTATCAGATTAGAGCCATAAGGGAGCCTAGACATCTACCACCCCACTACCACTATCAAATTAGAGCCACAAGGGAGCCTAGATATCTACCACCATCAGATTAGAGCCATAAGGGAGACTAGACATCTACCACCCCACTACCACTATCAGATTAGATCCATAAGGGAGACTAGACATCTACCACCCCACTTTCAGATTAGAGCCATAAGTGAGACTAGACATCTACCACCCCACTACCAAATTATAGCCACAAGGGAGTCTAAACATCTACCACCCCACTACCAATATCAGATTAGAGCCATAAGGGAGACTAGACATCTACCACCCCACTACCACTATCAGATTGGAGCCATAAGGTAGACTAGACATCTACCACTACCAGATTAGAGCCATAAGGGAGACTAGACATCTACCACCACACTGCCACTATCAGATTAGAGCCATAAGGGAGCCTAGACATCTACCACCCCACTACCACTATCAGATTCGAGCAATAAGGGAGACTAGACATCTACCACCCCACTACCACTACCAGATTATAGCCATAAGGGAGACTAGACATCTACCACCCCACTACCACTACCAGATTATAGCCATAAGGGAGACTAGACATCTACCACCCCACTACCACTATCAAATAAGAGCCATAATGGAGACTAGATATCTACCACCATCAGATTAGAGCCATAAATGAGACTAGACATCTACCACCCCACTACCACTATCAGATTAGAGCCATAAGGGAGACTAGACATCTACCACCCCACTATCAGATTAGAGCCATAAGGGAGCCTAGACATCTACCACCCCACTACCACTATCAGATTAGAGCCATAAGGGAGGCTAGACATCTACCACCCCACTAACACTATCAGATTAGAGCAATAAGGGAGACTAGACATCTACCACTACCAGATTAGAGCCATAAGGGAGACTAGACATCTACCACCTTACTACCACTATCAGATTAGAGCCATAAGGCAGACTAGACATCTACCACCCCACTGCCACTATCAGATTAGAGCCATAAGGGAGACTAGACATCTACCACCCCACTACCACTATCAGATTAGAGCCATAAGGGAGCCTAGACATCTACCACCCCACTACCACTATCAAATTAGAGCCATAAGGGAGACTAGATATCTACCACCATCAGATTAGAGCCATAAGGGAGACTAGACATCTACCACCCCACAACCACTATCAGATTAGAGCCATAAGGGAGACTAGACATCTACCACCCCACTATCAGATTAGAGCCATAAGTGAGACTAGACATCTACCACCCCACTACAAAATTATAGCCATAAGGGAGTCTAGACATCTACCACCCCACTACCACTATCAGATTAGAGCCATAAGGGAGACTAGACATCTACCACCCCACTACCACTATCAGATTAGAGCCATAAGGGAGACTAGACATCTACCACCCCACTATCAGATTATAGCCACGAGGGAGACTAGACATCCATCACCCCACTACCACAATCAAATTAGAGCCATAAGGGAGACTAGACATCTATCACCCCACTACCACTAACAGATTAGAGCCATAAGGGAGACTAGACATCTACCACCACACTACCACTATCAGATTAGAGCCATAAGGGAGACTAGACATCTACCACCCCACTACCACTATCAGATTGGAGCCATAAGGGAGACTAAACATCTACCACTACCAGATTAGAGCCATAAGGGAGACTAGACATCTACCACCACACTGCCACTATCAGAATAGAGCCATAAGGGAGCCTAGACATCTACCACCCCACTACCACTATCAGATTAGAGCCATAAGGGAGACTAGACATCTACCACCCCACTACCACTACCAGATTATAGCCATAAGGGAGACTAGACATCTACCACCCCACTACCACCATCAGATTAGAGCCATAAGGGAGACTAGACATCTACCACTACCAGATTAGAGCCATAAGGGAGACGAGACATCTACCACCTTACTACCACTATCAGATTAGAGCCATAAGGCAGACTAGACATCTACCACCCCACTACCACTATCAGATTAGAGCCATAAGGGAGACTAGACATCTACCACCCCACTACCACTATCAGATTAGAGCCATAAGGGAGCCTAGACATCTACCACCCCACTACCACTATCAAATTAGAGCCACAAGGGAGCCTAGATATCTACCACCATCAGATTAGAGCCATAAGGGAGACTAGACATCTACCACCCCACTACCACTATCAGATTAGATCCATAAGGGAGACTAGACATCTACCACCCCACTATCAGATTAGAGCCATAAGTGAGACTAGACATCTACCACCCCACTACCAAATTATAGCCATAAGGGAGTCTAAACATCTACCACCCCACTACCAATATCAGATTAGAGCCATAAGGGAGACTAGACATCTACTACCCCACTATCAGATTAGAGCCACGAGGGAGACTAGACATCCATCACCCCACTACCACTATCAGATTAGAGACATAAGGGAGACTAGACATCTACCACCCCACTACCACTATCAGATTGGAGCCATAAAGGAGCCTAGACATCTACCACCACACTGCCACTATCAGATTAGAGCCATAAGGGAGCCTAGATATCTACCACCATCAGATTAGAGCCATAAGGGAGGCTAGACATCTACCACCCCACTAACACTATCAGATTAGAGCAATAAGGGAGACTAGACATCTACCACTACCAGATTAGAGCCATAAGGGAGACTAGACATCTACCACCTTACTACCACTATCAGATTAGAGCCATAAGGCAGACTAGACATCTACCACCCCACTACCACTATCAGATTAGAGCCATAAGGGAGACTAGACATCTACCACCCCACTACCACTATCAGATTAGAGCCATAAAGGAGCCTAGACATCTACCACACCACTACCACTATCAAATTAGAGCCATAAGGGAGACTAGATATCTACCACCATCAGATTAGAGCCATAAGGGAGTTTAGACATCTACCACCCCACAACCACTATCAGATTAGATCCATAAGGGAGACTAGACATCTACCACCCCACTATCAGATTAGAGCCATAAGTGAGACTAGACATCTACCACCCCACTACAAAATTATAGCCATAAGGGAGTCTAGACATCTACCACCCCACTACCACTATCAGATTAGAGCCATAAGGGAGACTAGACACCTACCACCCCACTACCACTATCAGATTAGAGCCATAAGGGAGACTAGACATCTACCACCCCACTATCAGATTATAGCCACGAGGGAGACTAGACATCCATCACCCCACTACCACAATCAAATTAGAGCCATAAGGGAGACTAGACATCTACCACCCCACTACCACTATCAGATTAGAGCCATAAGGGAGACTAGACATCTACCACCCCACTACCACTACCAGATTATAGCCATAAGGGAGACTAGACATCTACCACCCCACTACCACTATCAGATTAGAGCCATAAGGGAGACTAGACATCTACCACTACCAGATTAGAGCCATAAGGGAGACTAGACATCTACCACCTTACTACCACTATCAGATTAGAGCCATAAGGCAGACTAGACATCTACCACCCCACTACCACTATCAGATTAGAGCCATAAGGGAGACTAGACATCTCCCACCCCACTACCACTATCAGATTAGAGCCATAAGGGAGCCTAGACATCTACCACCCCACTACCACTATCAAATTAGAGCCACAAGGGAGCCTAGATATCTACCACCATCAGATTAGAGCCATAAGGGAGACTAGACATCTACCACCCCACTACCACTATCAGATTAGATCCATAAGGGAGACTAGACATCTACCACCCCACAATCAGATTAGAGCCATAAGTGAGACTAGACATCTACCACCCCACTACCAAATTATAGCCATAAGGGAGTCTAAACATCTACCACCCCACTACCAATATCAGATTAGAGCCATAAGGGAGCCTAGACATCTACCACCCCACTATCAGATTACAGCCACGAGGGAGACTAGACATCCATCACCCCACTACCACTATCAAATTAGAGCCATAAGGGAGACTAGACATCTACCACCACACTGCCACTATCAGATTAGAGCCATAAGGGAGCCTAGACATCTACCACCCCACTACCACTATCAGATTCGAGCCATAAGGGAGACTAGACATCTACCACCCCACTACCACTACCAGATTATAGCCATAAGGGAGACTAGACATCTACCAACCCAGTACCACTACCAGATTATAGCCATAAGGGAGACTAGACATCTACCACCCCACTACCACTATCAAATAAGAGCCATAAGGGAGCCTAGATATCTACCACCATCAGATTAGAGCCATAAGGGAGACTAGACATCTACCACCCCACTACCACTATCAGATTAGAGCCATAAGGGAGACTAGACATCTACCACCCCACTATCAGATTAGAGCCATAAGGGAGCCTAGACATCTACCACCCCACTACCACTATCAGATTAGAGCCATAAGCGAGGCTAGACATCTACCACCCCACTAACACTATCAGATTAGAGCAATAAGGGAGACTAGACATCTACCACTACCAGATTAGAGCCATAAGGGAGACTAGACATCTACCACCCCACTACCACTAACAGATTAGAGCCATAAGGGAGACTAGACATCTACCACCTTACTACCACTATCAGATTAGAGCCATAAGGCAGACTAGACATCTACCACCCCACTACCACTATCAGATTAGAGCCATAAGGGAGACTAGACATCTACCACCCCACTACCACTATCAGATTAGAGCCATAAGGGAGCCTAGACATCTACCACCCCACTACCACTATCAAATTAGAGCCACAAGGGAGCCTAGATATCTACCACCATCAGATTAGAGCCATAAGGGAGACTAGACATCTACCACCCCACTACCACTATCAGATTAGATCCATATTGGAGACTAGACATCTACCACCCCACAATCAGATTAGAGCCATAAGTGAGACTAGACATCTACCACCCCACTACCAAATTATAGCCATAAGGGAGTCTAAACATCTACCACCCCACTACCAATATCAGATTAGAGCCATAAGGGAGCCTAGACATCTACCACCCCACTATCAGATTAGAGCCACGAGGGAGACTAGACATCCATCACCCCACTACCACTATCAAATTAGAGCCATAAGGGAGACTAGACATCTACCACCACACTGCCACTATCAGATTAGAGCCATAAGGGAGCCTAGACATCTACCACCCCACTACCACTATCAGATTAGAGCCATAAGGGAGACTAGACATCTACCACCCCACTACCACTACCAGATTATAGCCATAAGGGAGACCAGACATCTACCACCCCAGTACCACTACCAGATTATAGCCATAAGGGAGACTAGACATCTACCACCCCACTACCACTATCAAATAAGAGCCATAAGGGAGACTAGATATCTACCACCATCAGATTAGAGCCATAAGGGAGACTAGACATCTACCACCCCACTACCACTATCAGATTAGAGCCATAAGGGAGACTAGACATCTACCACCCCACTATCAGATTAGAGCCATAAGGGAGCCTAGACATCTACCACCCCACTACCACTATCAGATTAGAGCCATAAGGGAGGCTAGACATCTACCACCCCACTAACACTATCAGATTAGAGCAATAAGGGAGACTAGACATCTACCACTACCAGATTAGAGCCATAAGGGAGACTAGACATCTACCAACTTACTACCACTATCAGATTAGAGCCATAAGGCAGACTAGACATCTACCACCCCACTACCACTATCAGATTAGAGCCATACGGGAGACTAGACATCTACCACCCCACTACCACTATCAGATTAGAGCCATAAGGGAGCCTAGACATCTACCACACCACTACCACTATCAAATTAGAGCCATAAGGGAGACTAGATATCTACCACCATCAGATTAGAGCCATAAGGGAGACTAGACATCTACCACCCCACAACCACTATCAGATTAGAGCCATAAGGGAGACTAGACATCTACCACCCCACTATCAGATTAGAGCCATAAGTGAGACTAGACATCTACCACCCCACTACAAAATTATAGCCATAAGGGAGTCTAGACATCTACCACCCCACTACCACTATCAGATTAGAGCCATAAGGGAGACTAGACATCTACCACCCCACTACCACTATCAGATTAGAGCCATAAGGGAGACTAGACATCTACCACCCCACTATCAGATTATAGCCACGAGGGAGACTAGACATCCATCACCCCACTACCACAATCAAATTAGAGCCATAAGGGAGACTAGATATCTACCACCATCAGATTAGAGCCATAAGGGAGACTAGACATCTACCACCCCACTACCACTATCAGATTAGAACCATAAGGGAGACTAGACATCTACCACCCCACTATCAGATTAGAGCCATAAGTGAGACTAGACATCTACCACTCCACTACCAAATTATAGCCATAAGGGAGTCTAGACATCTACCACCCCACTACCACTATCAGATTAGAGCCATAAGGGAGACTAGACATCTACCACCACACTACCACTATCAGATTAGAGCCATAAGGGAGACTAGACATCTACCACCCCACTATCAGATTAGAGCCCTGAGGGAGACTAGACATCCATCACCCCACTACCACTATCAAATTAGAGCCATAAGGGAGACTAGACATCTACCACCCCACTACCACTAACAGATTAGAGCCATAAGGGAGACTAGACATCTACCACCACACTACCACTATCAGATTAGAGCCATAAGGGAGACTAGACATCTACCACCCCACTACCACTATCAGATTAGAGCCATAAGGGAGACTAGACATCTACCACCCCACTACCACTATCAGATTAGAGCCATAAGGGAGGCTAGACATCTACCACCCCACTAACACTATCAGATTAGAGCAATAAGGGAGACTAGACATCTACCACTACCAGATTAGAGCCATAAGGGAGACTAGACATCTACCACCTTACTACCACTATCAGATTAGAGCCATAAGGCAGACTAGACATCTACCACCCCACTACCACTATCAGATTAGAGCCATAATGGAGACTAGACATCTACCACCCCACTACCACTATCAGATTAGAGCCATAAGGGAGCCTAGACATCTACCACCCCACTACCACTATCAAATTAGAGCCATAAGGGAGACTAGATATCTACCACCATCAGATTAGAGCCATAAGGGAGACTAGACATCTACCACCCCACAACCACTATCAGATTAGAGCCATAAGGGAGACTAGACATCTACCACCCCACTATCAGATTAGAGCCATAAGTGAGACTAGACATCTACCACCCCACTACAAAATTATAGCCATAAGGGAGTCTAGACATCTACCACCCCACTACCACTATCAGATTAGAGCCATAAGGGAGACTAGACATCTACCACCCCACTACCACTATCAGATTAGAGCCATAAGGGAGACTAGACATCTACCACCCCACTATCAGATTATAGCCACGAGGGAGACTAGACATCCATCACCCCACTACCACAATCAAATTAGAGCCATAAGGGAGACTAGACATCTACCACCCCACTACCACTAACAGATTAGAGCCATAAGGGAGACTAGACATCTACCACCACACTACCACTATCAGATTAGAGCCATAAGGGAGACTAGACATCTACCACCCCACTACCACTATCAGATTGGAGCCATGAGGGAGACTAAACATCTACCACTACCAGATTAGAGCAATAAGGGAGACTAGACATCTACCACCACACTGCCACTATCAGAATAGAGCCATAAGGGAGCCTAGACATCTACCACCCCACTACCACTATCAGATTAGAGCCATAAGGGAGACTAGACATCTACCACCCCACTACCACTACCAGATTATAGCCATAAGGGAGACTAGACATCTACCACCCCACTACCACTATCAGATTAGAGCCATAAGGGAGACTAGACATCTACCACTACCAGATTAGAGCCATAAGGGAGACTAGACATCTACCACCCCACTACCACTATCAGATTAGAGCCATAAGGGAGACTAGACATCTACCACCCCACTACCACTATCAGATTAGAGACATAAGGGAGCCTAGACATCTACCACCCCACTACCACTATCAAATTAGAGCCACAAAGGAGCCTAGATATCTACCACCATCAGATTAGAGCCATAAGGGAGACTAGACATCTACCACCCCACTACCACTATCAGATTAGATCCATAAGGGAGACTAGACATCTACCACCCCACTATCAGATTAGAGCCATAAGTGAGACTAGACATATACCACCCCACTACCAAATTATAGCCATAAGGGAGTCTAAACATCTACCACCCCACTACCAATATCAGATTAGAGCCATAAGGGAGACTAGACATCTACCACCCCACTATCAGATTAGAGCCACGAGGGAGACTAGACATCCAACACCCCACTACCACCATCAGATTAGAGCCATAAGGGAGACTAGACATCTACCACCCCACTACCACTATCAGATTAGAACCATAAGGGAGACTAGACATCTACCACCCCACTATCAGATTAGAGCCATAAGTGAGACTAGACATCTACCACTCCACTACCAAATTATAGCCATAAGGGAGTCTAGACATCTACCACCCCACTACCACTATCAGATTAGAGCCATAAGGGAGACTAGACATCTACCACCACACTACCACTATCAGATTAGAGCCATAAGGGAGACTAGACATCTACCACCCCACTATCAGATTAGAGCCCTGAGGGATACTAGACATCCATCACCCCACTACCACTATCAAATTAGAGCCATAAGGGAGACTAGACATCTACCACCCCACTACCACTAACAGATTAGAGCCATAAGGGAGACTAGACATCTACCACCACACTACCACTATCAGATTAGAGCCATAAGGGAGACTAGACATCTACCACCCCACTACCACTATCAGATTAGAGCCATAAGGGAGACTAGACATCTACCACCCCACTACCACTATCAGATTAGAGCCATAAGGGAGGCTAGACATCTACCACCCCACTAACACTATCAGATTAGAGCAATAAGGGAGACTAGACATCTACCACTACCAGATTAGAGCCATAAGGGAGACTAGACATCTACCACCTTACTACCACTATCAGATTAGAGCCATAAGGCAGACTAGACATCTACCACCCCACTACCACTATCAGATTATAGCCATAAGGGAGACTAGACATCTACCACCCCACTACCACTATCAGATTAGAGCCATAAGGGAGCCTAGACATCTACCACCCCACTACCACTATCAAATTAGAGCCATAAGGGAGACTAGATATCTACCACCATCAGATTAGAGCCATAAGGGAGACTAGACATCTACCACCCCACAACCACTATCAGATTAGAGCCATAAGGGAGACTAGACATCTACCACCCCACTATCAGATTAGAGCCATAAGTGAGACTAGACATCTACCACCCCACTACAAAATTATAGCCATAAGGGAGTCTAGACATCTACCACCCCACTACCACTATCAGATTAGAGCCATAAGGGAGACTAGACATCTACCACCCCACTACCACTATCAGATTAGAGCCATAAGGGAGACTAGACATCTACCACCCCACTATCAGATTATAGCCACGAGGGAGACTAGACATCCATCACCCCACTACCACAATCAAATTAGAGCCATAAGGGAGACTAGACATCTACCACCCCACTACCACTAACAGATTAGAGCCATAAGGGAGACTAGACATCTACCACCACACTACCACTATCAGATTAGAGCCATAAGGGAGACTAGACATCTACCACCCCACTACCACTATCAGATTGGAGCCATGAGGGAGACTAAACATCTACCACTACCAGATTAGAGCAATAAGGGAGACTAGACATCTACCACCACACTGCCACTATCAGAATAGAGCCATAAGGGAGACTAGACATCTACCACCCCACTACCACTACCAGATTATAGCCATAAGGGAGACTAGACATCTACCACCCCACTACCACTATCAGATTAGAGCCATAAGGGAGACTAGACATCTACCACTACCAGATTAGAGCCATAAGGGAGACTAGACATCTACCACCCCACTACCACTATCAGATTAGAGCCATAAGGGAGACTAGACATCTACCACCCCACTACCACTATCAGATTAGAGACATAAGGGAGCCTAGACATCTACCACCCCACTACCACTATCAAATTAGAGCCACAAAGGAGCCTAGATATCTACCACCATCAGATTAGAGCCATAAGGGAGACTAGACATCTACCACCCCACTACCACTATCAGATTAGATCCATAAGGGAGACTAGACATCTACCACCCCACTACCAAATTATAGCCATAAGGGAGTCTAAACATCTACCACCCCACTACCAATATCAGATTAGAGCCATAAGGGAGACTAGACATCTACCACCCCACTATCAGATTAGAGCCACGAGGGAGACTAGACATCCAACACCCCACTACCACTATCAAATTAGAGCCATAAGGGAGACTAGACATCTACCACCCCACTACCACTATCAGATTGGAGCCATAAGGTAGACTAGACATCTACCACTACCAGATTAGAGCCATAAGGGAGACAAGACATCTACCACCATACTGCCACAATCAGATTAGAGCCATAAGGGAGCCTAGACATCTACCACCCCACTACCACTATCAGATTCGAGCCATAAGGGAGACTAGACATCTACCACCCCACTACCACTACCAGATTATAGCCATAAGGGAGACTAGACATCTACCACCCCACTACCACTACCAGATTATAGCCATAAGGGAGACTAGACATCTACCACCCCACTACCACTATCAGATTAGAGCCATAAGGGAGACTAGACATCTACCACCCCACTACCACTATCAGATTAGAGCCATAAGGGAGACTAGACATCTACCACCCCACTACCACTATCAGATTAGAGCCATAAGGGAGACTAGACATCTACCACACCACTACCACTATCAGATTAGAGCCATAAGGGAGCCTAGACATCTACCACCCCACTACCACTATCAAATTAGAGCCACAAGGGAGACTAGACATCTACCACCCCACTACCACTATCAGATTAGAGCAATAAGGGAGACTAGACATCTACCACCCCACTACCTCTATCAGATTAGAGCCACAAGGGAGACTAGACATCTACCCCCCCACTACCACTATCAAATTAGAGCCATAAGGGAGACTAGACATCTACCACCCCACTACCACTATCAAATTAGAGCCACAAGGGAGACTAGACATCTACCACCCCACTACCACTATCAGATTAGAGCCATAAGGGAGACTAGACATCTACCACCACACTACCACTATCAAATTAGAGCCACAAGGGAGACTAGACATCTACCACCCCACTATCACTATCAGATTAGAGCCATAAGGGAGACTAGACATCTACCACCCCACTACCACTATCAAATTAGAGCCACGAGGGAGATTAGACATCCATCACCCCACTACCACTATTAAATTAGAGCCATAAGGGAGACTAGACATATACCACCCCACTACCACTAACAGATTAGAGCCATAAGGGAGACTAGACATCTACCACTACCAGATTAGAGCCATAAGGGAGACTAGACATCTACCACCCCACTATCAGATTAGAGCCATGAGGGAGACTAGACATCTACCACCCCACTACCACTATCAAATTAGAGCCTTAAGGGAGACTAGACATCTACCACCCCACTACCACTATCAGATTAGAGCCATAAGGGAGACTAGACATCTACCACTACCAGATTAGAGCCATAAGGGAGACTAGACATCTACCACCCCAATACCAAATTAGAGCCATAAGGGAGTCTAGACATCTACCACCCCACTACCACTATCAGATTAGAGCCATAAGGGAGCCTAGACATCTACCACCCCACTACCACTATCAGATTAGAGCCATAAGGGAGCCTAGACATCTACCACCCCACTACCACTACCAGATTATAGCCAAAGGGGAGACTAGACATCTACCACCCCACTACCACTATCAGATTAGAGCCATAAGGGAGACTAGACATCTACCACCCCACTACCACTACAAGATTAGAGCCATAAGGGAGACTAGACATCTACCACCCCACTACCACTATCAAATTAGAGCCATACGGGAGACTAGATATCTACCACCATCAGATTAGAGCCATAAGGGAGACTAGACATCTACCACCCCACTACCACTATCAGATTAGAGCCATAAGGGAGACTAGACATCTACCACCCCACAACCACTATCAGATTAGAGCCATAAGGGAGACTAGACATCTACCACCCCACTATCAGATTAGAGCCATAAGTGAGACTAGACATCTACCACCCCACTACCAAATTAGAGCCATAAGGGAGTCTAGACATCTACCACCCCACTACCACTATCAGAATAGAGCCATAAGGGAGCCTAGACATCTACCACCCCACTACCACTATCAGATTAGAGCCATAATGGAGCCTAGACATCTACCACCCCACTACCACTACCAGATTATAGCCATAAGGGAGACTAGACATCTACCACCCCACTACCACTTTCAGATTAGAGCCATAAGGGAGACTAGACATCTACCACCCCACTACCACTACAAGATTAGAGCCATAAGGGAGACTAGACATCTACCACCCCACTACCACTATCAAATTAGAGCCATAAGGGAGACTAGATATCTACCACCATCAGATTAGAGCCATAAGGGAGACTAGACATCTACCACCCCACTACCACTATCAGATTAGAGCCATAAGGGAGACTAGACATCTACCACCCCACAACCACTATCAGATTAGAGCCATAAGGGAGACTAGACATCTACCACCCCACTACCACTTTTAGATTAGAGCCATAATGGAGACTAGACATCTACCACCCCACTACCACTGTCAGATTAGAGCCATAAGGGAGACTAGACATCTACCACTACCAGATTAGAGCCATAAGGGAGACTAGACATCTACCACCGCACTACCACTATCAAATTAGAGCCATAAGGGAGACTAGACATCTACCACCCCACTACCACTATCAGATTAGAGCCATAAGGGAGACTAGACATCTACCACCCCACTAACAGATTAGAGCCATAAGTGAGACTAGACATCAACCACCCCACTACCAAATTAGAGCCATAAAGGAGTCTAGACATCTACCACCCCACTACCACTATCAGATTAGAGCCATAAGGGAGCCTAGACATCTACCACCCCACTACCACTATCAGATTAGAGCCATAAGGGAGACTAGACATCTACCACCCCACTACCACTACCAGATTATAGCCATAAGGGAGACTAGACATCTACCACCCCACTACCACTACCAGATTAGAGCCATAAGGGAGACTAGACATCTACCACCCCACTACCACTACAAGATTAGAGCCATAAGGGAGACTAGACATCTACCACCCCACTACCACTATCAAATTAGAGCCATAAGGGAGACTAGATATCTACCACCATCAGATTAGAGCCATAAGGGAGACTAGACATCTACCACCCCACTACCACTATCAGATTAGAGCCATAAGGGAGACTAGACATCTACCACCCCACAACCACTATCAGATTAGAGCCATAAGGGAGACTAGACATCTACCACCCCACTACCACTTTTAGATTAGAGCCATAATGGAGACTAGACATCTACCACCCCACTACCACTATCAGATTAGAGCCATAAGGGAGACTAGACATCTACCACCCCACTACCACTACCAGATTATAGCCATAAGGGAGACTAGACATCTACCACCCCACTACCACTATCAGATTAGAGCCATAAGGGAGCCTAGACATCTACCACCCCACTACCACTATCAGATTAGAGCCATAAGGGAGCCTAGACATCTACCACCCCACTACCACTACCAGATTATAGCCAAAGGGGAGACTAGACATCTACCACCCCACTACCACTATCAGATTAGAGCCATAAGGGAGACTAGACATCTACCACCCCACTACCACTACAAGATTAGAGCCATAAGGGAGACTAGACATCTACCACCCCACTACCACTATCAAATTAGAGCCATACGGGAGACTAGATATCTACCACCATCAGATTAGAGCCATAAGGGAGACTAGACATCTACCACCCCACTACCACTATCAGATTAGAGCCATAAGGGAGACTAGACATCTACCACCCCACAACCACTATCAGATTAGAGCCATAAGGGAGACTAGACATCTACCACCCCACTATCAGATTAGAGCCATAAGTGAGACTAGACATCTACCACCCCACTACCAAATTAGAGCCATAAGGGAGTCTAGACATCTACCACCCCACTACCACTATCAGAATAGAGCCATAAGGGAGCCTAGACATCTACCACCCCACTACCACTATCAGATTAGAGCCATAATGGAGCCTAGACATCTACCACCCCACTACCACTACCAGATTATAGCCATAAGGGAGACTAGACATCTACCACCCCACTACCACTTTCAGATTAGAGCCATAAGGGAGACTAGACATCTACCACCCCACTACCACTACAAGATTAGAGCCATAAGGGAGACTAGACATCTACCACCCCACTACCACTATCAAATTAGAGCCATAAGGGAGACTAGATATCTACCACCATCAGATTAGAGCCATAAGGGAGACTAGACATCTACCACCCCACTACCACTATCAGATTAGAGCCATAAGGGAGACTAGACATCTACCACCCCACAACCACTATCAGATTAGAGCCATAAGGGAGACTAGACATCTACCACCCCACTACCACTTTTAGATTAGAGCCATAATGGAGACTAGACATCTACCACCCCACTACCACTATCAGATTAGAGCCATAAGGGAGACTAGACATCTACCACTACCAGATTAGAGCCATAAGGGAGACTAGACATCTACCACCGCACTACCACTATCAAATTAGAGCCATAAGGGAGACTAGACATCTACCACCCCACTACCACTATCAGATTAGAGCCATAAGGGAGACTAGACATCTACCACCCCACTAACAGATTAGAGCCATAAGTGAGACTAGACATCAACCACCCCACTACCAAATTAGAGCCATAAAGGAGTCTAGACATCTACCACCCCACTACCACTATCAGATTAGAGCCATAAGGGAGCCTAGACATCTACCACCCCACTACCACTATCAGATTAGAGCCATAAGGGAGACTAGACATCTACCACCCCACTACCACTACCAGATTATAGCCATAAGGGAGACTAGACATCTACCACCCCACTACCACTACCAGATTAGAGCCATAAGGGAGACTAGACATCTACCACCCCACTACCACTACAAGATTAGAGCCATAAGGGAGACTAGACATCTACCACCCCACTACCACTATCAAATTAGAGCCATAAGGGAGACTAGATATCTACCACCATCAGATTAGAGCCATAAGGGAGACTAGACATCTACCACCCCACTACCACTATCAGATTAGAGCCATAAGGGAGACTAGACATCTACCACCCCACAACCACTATCAGATTAGAGCCATAAGGGAGACTAGACATCTACCACCCCACTACCACTTTTAGATTAGAGCCATAATGGAGACTAGACATCTACCACCCCACTACCACTATCAGATTAGAGCCATAAGGGAGACTAGACATCTACCACCCCACTACCACTACCAGATTATAGCCATAAGGGAGACTAGACATCTACCACCCCACTACCACTTTCAGATTAGAGCCATAAGGGAGACTAGACATCTACCACCCCACTACCACTACAAGATTAGAGCCATAAGGGAGACTAGACATCTACCACCCCACTACCACTATCAAATTAGAGCCATAAGGGAGACTAGATATCTACCACCATCAGATTAGAGCCATAAGGGAGACTAGACATCTACCACCCCACTACCACTATCAGATTAGAGCCATAAGGGAGACTAGACATCTACCACCCCACAACCACTATCAGATTAGAGCCATAAGGGAGACTAGACATCTACCACCCCACTACCACTTTTAGATTAGAGCCATAATGGAGACTAGACATCTACCACCCCACTACCACTATCAGATTAGAGCCATAAGGGAGACTAGACATCTACCACCGCACTACCACTATCAAATTAGAGCCATAAGGGAGACTAGACATCTACCACCCCACTACCACTATCAGATTAGAGCCATAAGGGAGACTAGACATCTACCACCCCACTAACAGATTAGAGCCATAAGTGAGACTAGACATCAACCACCCCCCTACCAAATTAGAGCCATAAAGGAGTCTAGACATCTACCACCCCACTACCACTATCAGATTAGAGCCATAAGGGAGCCTAGACATCTACCACCCCACTACCACTATCAGATTAGAGCCATAAGGGAGACTAGACATCTACCACCCCACTACCACTACCAGATTATAGCCATAAGGGAGACTAGACATCTACCACCCCACTACCACTACCAGATTATAGCCATAAGGGAGACTAGACATCTACCACCCCACTACCACTATCAGATTAGAGCCATAAGGCAAACTAGACATCTACCACCCCACTACCACTACAAGATTAGAGCCATAAGGGAGACTAGACATCTACCACCCCACTACCACTATCAAATTAGAGCCATACGGGAGACTAGATATCTACCACCATCAGATTAGAGCCATAAGGGAGACTAGACATCTACCACCCCACTACCACTATCAGATTAGAGCCATAAGGGAGACTAGACATCTACCACCCCACAACCACTATCAGATTAGAGCCATAAGGGAGACTAGACATCTACCACTACCAGATTAGAGCCATAAGGGAGACTAGACATCTACCACCACACTGCCACTATCAGATTAGAGCCATAAGGGAGCCTAGACATCTACCACCCCACTACCACTGTCAGATTCGAGCCATAAGGGAGACTAGACATCTACCACCCCACTACCACTACCAGATTATAGCCATAAGGGAGACTAGACATCTACCACCTCACTACCACTACCAGATTATAGCCATAAGGGAGACTAGATATCTACCACCCCACTACCACTATCATATTAGAGCCATAAGGGAGACTAGACATCTACCACCCCACTACCACTATCAGATTAGAGCCATAAGGGAGACTAGACATCTACCACCCCACTAACAGATTAGAGCCATAAGTGAGACTAGACATCAACCACCCCACTACCAAATTAGAGCCATAAAGGAGTCTAGACATCTACCACCCCACTACCACTATCAGATTAGAGCCATAAGGGAGCCTAGACATCTACCACCCCACTACCACTATCAGATTAGAGCCATAAGGGAGACTAGACATCTACCACCCCACTACCACTACCAGATTATAGCCATAAGGGAGACTAGACATCTACCACCCCACTACCACTACCAGATTATAGCCATAAGGGAGACTAGACATCTACCACCCCACTACCACTATCAGATTAGAGCCATAAGGCAAACTAGACATCTACCACCCCACTACCACTACAAGATTAGAGCCATAAGGGAGACTAGACATCTACCACCCCACTACCACTATCAAATTAGAGCCATACGGGAGACTAGATATCTACCACCATCAGATTAGAGCCATAAGGGAGACTAGACATCTACCACCCCACTACCACTATCAGATTAGAGCCATAAGGGAGACTAGACATCTACCACCCCACAACCACTATCAGATTAGAGCCATAAGGGAGACTAGACATCTACCACTACCAGATTAGAGCCATAAGGGAGACTAGACATCTACCACCACACTGCCACTATCAGATTAGAGCCATAAGGGAGCCTAGACATCTACCACCCCACTACCACTGTCAGATTCGAGCCATAAGGGAGACTAGACATCTACCACCTCACTACCACTACCAGATTATAGCCATAAGGGAGACTAGACATCTACCACCCCACTAACAGATTAGAGCCATAAGTGAGACTAGACATCAACCACCCCACTACCAAATTAGAGCCATAAAGGAGTCTAGACATCTACCACCCCACTACCACTATCAGATTAGAGCCATAAGGGAGCCTAGACATCTACCACCCCACTACCACTATCAGATTAGAGCCATAAGGGAGACTAGACATCTACCACCCCACTACCACTACCAGATTATAGCCATAAGGGAGACTAGACATCTACCACCCCACTACCACTATCAGATTAGAGCCATAAGGCAAACTAGACATCTACCACCCCACTACCACTACAAGATTAGAGCCATAAGGGAGACTAGACATCTACCACCCCACTACCACTATCAAATTAGAGCCATACGGGAGACTAGATATCTACCACCATCAGATTAGAGCCATAAGGGAGACTAGACATCTACCACCCCACTACCACTATCAGATTAGAGCCATAAGGGAGACTAGACATCTACCACCCCACAACCACTATCAGATTAGAGCCATAAGGGAGACTAGACATCTACCACTACCAGATTAGAGCCATAAGGGAGACTAGACATCTACCACCACACTGCCACTATCAGATTAGAGCCATAAGGGAGCCTAGACATCTACCACCCCACTACCACTGTCAGATTCGAGCCATAAGGGAGACTAGACATCTACCACCCCACTACCACTACCAGATTATAGCCATAAGGGAGACTAGACATCTACCACCTCACTACCACTACCAGATTATAGCCATAAGGGAGACTAGACATCTACCACCCCACTACCACTATCAGATTAGAGCCATAAGGGAGACTAGACATCTACCACCCCACTACCACTATCAGATTAGAGCCATAAGGGAGACTAGACATCTACCACCCCACTACCACTATCAAATTAGAGCCATAAGGGAGACTAGATATCTACCACCATCAGATTAGAGCCATAAGGGAGACTAGACATCTACCACCCCACTACCACTATCAGATTAGAGCCATAAGGGAGACTAGACATCTACCACCCCACAACCACTATCAGATTAGAGCCATAAGGGAGACTAGACATCTACCACCCCACTACCACTTTTAGATTAGAGCCATAATGGAGACTAGACATCTACCACCCCACTACCACTATCAGATTAGAGCCATAAGGGAGACTAGAAATCTACCACTACCAGATTAGAGCCATAAGGGAGACTAGACATCTACCACCGCACTACCACTATCAAATTAGAGCCATAAGGGAGACTAGACATCTACCACCCCACTACCACTATCAGATTAGAGCCATAAGGGAGACTAGACATCTACCACCCCACTAACAGATTAGAGCCATAAGTGAGACTAGACATCAACCACCCCACTACCAAATTAGAGCCATAAAGGAGTCTAGACATCTACCACCCCACTACCACTATCAGATTAGAGCCATAAGGGAGCCTAGACATCTACCACCACACTACCACTATCAGATTAGAGCCATAAGGGAGACTAGACATCTACCACCCCACTACCACTACCAGATTATAGCCATAAGGGAGACTAGACATCTACCACCCCACTACCACTACCAGATTAGAGCCATAAGGGAGACTAGACATCTACCACCCCACTACCACTACAAGATTAGAGCCATAAGGGAGACTAGACATCTACCACCCCACTACCACTATCAAATTAGAGCCATAAGGGAGACTAGATATCTACCACCATCAGATTAGAGCCATAAGGGAGACTAGACATCTACCACCCCACTACCACTATCAGATTAGAGCCATAAGGGAGACTAGACATCTACCACCCCACAACCACTATCAGATTAGAGCCATAAGGGAGACTAGACATCTACCACCCCACTACCACTTTTAGATTAGAGCCATAATGGAGACTAGACATCTACCACCCCACTACCACTATCAGATTAGAGCCATAAGGGAGACTAGACATCTACCACTACCAGATTAGAGCCATAAGGGAGACTAGACATCTACCACCGCACTACCACTATCAAATTAGAGCCATAAGGGAGACTAGACATCTACCACCCCACTACCACTATCAGATTAGAGCCATAAGGGAGACTAGACATCTACCACCCCACTAACAGATTAGAGCCATAAGTGAGACTAGACATCAACCACCCCACTACCAAATTAGAGCCATAAAGGAGTCTAGACATCTACCACCCCACTACCACTATCAGATTAGAGCCATAAGGGAGCCTAGACATCTACCACCACACTACCACTATCAGATTAGAGCCATAAGGGAGACTAGACATCTACCACCCCACTACCACTACCAGATTATAGCCATAAGGGAGACTAGACATCTACCACCCCACTACCACTACCAGATTAGAGCCATAAGGGAGACTAGACATCTACCACCCCACTACCACTACAAGATTAGAGCCATAAGGGAGACTAGACATCTACCACCCCACTACCACTATCAAATTAGAGCCATAAGGGAGACTAGATATCTACCACCATCAGATTAGAGCCATAAGGGAGACTAGACATCTACCACCCCACTACCACTATCAGATTAGAGCCATAAGGGAGACTAGACATCTACCACCCCACAACCACTATCAGATTAGAGCCATAAGGGAGACTAGACATCTACCACCCCACTACCACTTTTAGATTAGAGCCATAATGGAGACTAGACATCTACCACCCCACTACCACTATCAGATTAGAGCCATAAGGGAGACTAGACATCTACCACTACCAGATTAGAGCCATAAGGGAGACTAGACATCTACCACCGCACTACCACTATCAAATTAGAGCCATAAGTGAGATTAGACATCTACCACCCCACTACCACTATCAGATTAGAGCCATAAGGGAGACTAGACATCTACCACCCCACTAACAGATTAGAGCCATAAGTGAGACTAGACATCAACCACCCCACTACCAAATTAGAGCCATAAAGGAGTCTAGACATCTACCACCCCACTACCACTATCAGATTAGAGCCATAAGGGAGCCTAGACATCTACCACCCCACTACCACTATCAGATTAGAGCCATAAGGGAGACTAGACATCTACCACCCCACTACCACTACCAGATTATAGCCATAAGGGAGACTAGACATCTACCACCCCACTACCACTATCAGATTAGAGCCATAAGGCAAACTAGACATCTACCACCCCACTACCACTACAAGATTAGAGCCATAAGGGAGACTAGACATCTACCACCCCACTACCACTATCAAATTAGAGCCATACGGGAGACTAGATATCTACCACCATCAGATTAGAGCCATAAGGGAGACTAGACATCTACCACCCCACTACCACTATCAGATTAGAGCCATAAGGGAGACTAGACATCTACCACCCCACAACCACTATCAGATTAGAGCCATAAGGGAGACTAGACATCTACCACTACCAGATTAGAGCCATAAGGGAGACTAGACATCTACCACCACACTGCCACTATCAGATTAGAGCCATAAGGGAGCCTAGACATCTACCACCCCACTACCACTGTCAGATTCGAGCCATAAGGGAGACTAGACATCTACCACCCCACTACCACTACCAGATTATAGCCATAAGGGAGACTAGACATCTACCACCTCACTACCACTACCAGATTATAGCCATAAGGGAGACTAGACATCTACCACCCCACTACCACTATCAGATTAGAGCCATAAGGGAGACTAGACATCTACCACCCCACTACCACTATCAGATTAGAGCCATAAGGGAGACTAGACATCTACCACCCCACTACCACTATCAAATTAGAGCCATAAGGGAGACTAGATATCTACCACCATCAGATTAGAGCCATAAGGGAGACTAGACATCTACCACCCCACTACCACTATCAGATTAGAGCCATAAGGGAGACTAGACATCTACCACCCCACAACCACTATCAGATTAGAGCCATAAGGGAGACTAGACATCTACCACCCCACTACCACTTTTAGATTAGAGCCATAATGGAGACTAGACATCTACCACCCCACTACCACTATCAGATTAGAGCCATAAGGGAGACTAGACATCTACCACTACCAGATTAGAGCCATAAGGGAGACTAGACATCTACCACCGCACTACCACTATCAAATTAGAGCCATAAGGGAGACTAGACATCTACCACCCCACTACCACTATCAGATTAGAGCCATAAGGGAGACTAGACATCTACCACCCCACTAACAGATTAGAGCCATAAGTGAGACTAGACATCAACCACCCCACTACCAAATTAGAGCCATAAAGGAGTCTAGACATCTACCACCCCACTACCACTATCAGATTAGAGCCATAAGGGAGCCTAGACATCTACCACCACACTACCACTATCAGATTAGAGCCATAAGGGAGACTAGACATCTACCACCCCACTACCACTACCAGATTATAGCCATAAGGGAGACTAGACATCTACCACCCCACTACCACTACCAGATTAGAGCCATAAGGGAGACTAGACATCTACCACCCCACTACCACTACAAGATTAGAGCCATAAGGGAGACTAGACATCTACCACCCCACTACCACTATCAAATTAGAGCCATAAGGGAGACTAGATATCTACCACCATCAGATTAGAGCCATAAGGGAGACTAGACATCTACCACCCCACTACCACTATCAGATTAGAGCCATAAGGGAGACTAGACATCTACCACCCCACAACCACTATCAGATTAGAGCCATAAGGGAGACTAGACATCTACCACCCCACTACCACTTTTAGATTAGAGCCATAATGGAGACTAGACATCTACCACCCCACTACCACTATCAGATTAGAGCCATAAGGGAGACTAGACATCTACCACTACCAGATTAGAGCCATAAGGGAGACTAGACATCTACCACCGCACTACCACTATCAAATTAGAGCCATAAGTGAGATTAGACATCTACCACCCCACTACCACTATCAGATTAGAGCCATAAGGGAGACTAGACATCTACCACCCCACTAACAGATTAGAGCCATAAGTGAGACTAGACATCAACCACCCCACTACCAAATTAGAGCCATAAAGGAGTCTAGACATCTACCACCCCACTACCACTATCAGATTAGAGCCATAAGGGAGCCTAGACATCTACCACCCCACTACCACTATCAGATTAGAGCCATAAGGGAGACTAGACATCTACCACCCCACTACCACTACCAGATTATAGCCATAAGGGAGACTAGACATCTACCACCCCACTACCACTACCAGATTATAGCCATAAGGGAGACTAGATATCTACCACCCCACTACCACTATCAGATTAGAGCCATAAGGCAAACTAGACATCTACCACCCCACTACCACTACAAGATTAGAGCCATAAGGGAGACTAGACATCTACCACCCCACTACCACTATCAAATTAGAGCCATACGGGAGACTAGATATCTACCACCATCAGATTGGAGCCATAAGGGAGACTAGACATCTACCACCCCACTACCACTATCAGATTAGAGCCATAAGGGAGACTAGACATCTACCACCCCACAACCACTATCAGATTAGAGCCATAAGGGAGACTAGACATCTACCACTACCAGATTAGAGCCATAAGGGAGACTAGACATCTACCACCACACTGCCACTATCAGATTAGAGCCATAAGGGAGCCTAGACATCTACCACCCCACTACCACTGTCAGATTCGAGCCATAAGGGAGACTAGACATCTACCACCCCACTACCACTACCAGATTATAGCCATAAGGGAGACTAGACATCTACCTCCCCACTACCACTATCAGATTAGAGCCATAAGGGAGACTAGACATCTACCACCGCACTACCACTATCAGATTCGAGCCATAAGGGAGACTAGACATCTACCACCCCACTACCACTATCAGATTAGAGCCATAAGGGAGCTTAGACATCTACCACCCCACTACCACTATCAAATTAGAGCCACAAGGGAGACTAGACATCTACCACCCCACTACCACTATCAGATTAGAGCCATAAGGGAGACTAGACATCTACCACCCCACTACCACTATCAGATTAGAACCATAAGGGAGCTTAGACATCTACCACCGCACTACCACTATCAAATTAGAGCCATAAGGGAGACTAGACATCTACCACCCCACTACCACTATCAGATTAGAGCCATAAGGGAGACTAGACATCTACCACCCCACTAACAGATTAGAGCCATAAGTGAGACTAGACATCAACCACCCCACTACCAAATTAGAGCCATAAAGGAGTCTAGACATCTACCACCCCACTACCACTATCAGATTAGAGCCATAAGGGAGCCTAGACATCTACCACCCCACTACCACTATCAGATTAGAGCCATAAGGGAGACTAGACATCTACCACCCCACTACCACTACCAGATTATAGCCATAAGGGAGACTAGACATCTACCACCCCACTACCACTACCAGATTATAGCCATAAGGGAGACTAGACATCTACCACCCCACTACCACTATCAGATTAGAGCCATAAGGCAAACTAGACATCTACCACCCCACTACCACTACAAGATTAGAGCCATAAGGGAGACTAGACATCTACCACCCCACTACCACTATCAAATTAGAGCCATACGGGAGACTAGATATCTACCACCATCAGATTAGAGCCATAAGGGAGACTAGACATCTACCACCCCACTACCACTATCAGATTAGAGCCATAAGGGAGACTAGACATCTACCACCCCACAACCACTATCAGATTAGAGCCATAAGGGAGACTAGACATCTACCACTACCAGATTAGAGCCATAAGGGAGACTAGACATCTACCACCACACTGCCACTATCAGATTAGAGCCATAAGGGAGCCTAGACATCTACCACCTCACTACCACTACCAGATTATAGCCATAAGGGAGACTAGACATCTACCACCCCACTACCACTACCAGATTATAGCCATAAGGGAGACTAGACATCTACCACCCCACTACCACTATCAGATTAGAGCCATAAGGGAGACTAGACATCTACCACCCCACTACCACTATCAGATTAGAGCCATAAGGGAGACTAGACATCTACCACCCCACTACCACTATCAGATTAGAGCCATAAGGGAGCTTAGACATCTACCACCCCACTACCACTATCAAATTAGAGCCACAAGGGAGACTAGACATCTACCACCCCACTACCACTATCAGATTAGAGCAATAAGGGAGACTAGACATCTACCACCCCACTACCACTATCAAATTAGAGCCACAAGGGAGACTAGACATCTACCACCCCACTACCACTATCAGATTAGAGCCATAAGGGAGACTAGACATCTACCACCCCACTACCACTATCAGATTAGAGCCATAAGGGAGACTAGACATCTACCACCACACTACCACTATCAAATTAGAGCCACAAGGGAGACTAGACATCTACCACCCCACTACCACTATCAGATTAGAGCCATAAGGGAGACTAGACATCTACCACCCCACTACCACTATCAAATTAGAGCCACGAGGGAGACTAGACATCCATCACCCCACTACCACTATTAAATTAGAGCCATAAGGGAGACTAGACATCTACCACCCCACTACCACTAACAGAATAGAGCCATAAGGGAGACTAGACATCTACCACTACCAGATTAGAGCCATAAGGGAGACTAGACATCTACCACCCCACTATCAGATTAGAGCCATGAGGGAGACTTGACATCTAGCACCCCACTACCACTATCAAATTAGAGCCTTAAGGGAGACTAGACATCTACCACCCCACTACCACTATCAGATTAGAGCCATAAGGGAGACTAGACATCTACCACCCCACTATCAGATTAGAGCCATAAGTGAGACTAGACATCTACCACCCCAATACCAAATTAGAGCCATAAGGGAGTCTAGACATCTACCACCCCACTACCACTATCAGAATAGAGCCATAAGGGAGCCTAGACATCTACCACCCCACTACCACTATCAGATTAGAGCCATAAGGGAGCCTAGACATCTACCACCCCACTACCACTACCAGATTATAGCCATAAGGGAGACTAGACATCTACCACCCCACTACCACTTTCAGATTAGAGCCATAAGGGAGACTAGACATCTACCACCCCACTACCACTACAAGATTAGAGCCATAAGGGAGACTAGACATCTACCACCCCACTACCACTATCAAATTAGAGCCATAAGGGAGACTAGATATCTACCACCATCAGATTAGAGCCATAAGGGAGACTAGACATCTACCACCCCACTACCACTATCAGATTAGAGCCATAAGGGAGACTAGACATCTACCACCCCACAACCACTATCAGATTAGAGCCATAAGGGAGACTAGACATCTACCACCCCACTACCACTTTTAGATTAGAGCCATAATGGAGACTAGACATCTACCACCCCACTACCACTATCAGATTAGAGCCATAAGGGAGACTAGACATCTACCACTACCAGATTAGAGCCATAAGGGAGACTAGACATCTACCACTACCAGATTAGAGCCATAAGGGAGACTAGACATCTACCACCGCACTACCACTATCAAATTAGAGCCATAAGGGAGACTAGACATCTACCACCCCACTACCACTATCAGATTAGAGCCATAAGGGAGACTAGACATCTACCACCCCACTAACAGATTAGAGCCATAAGTGAGACTAGACATCAACCACCCCACTACCAAATTAGAGCCATAAAGGAGTCTAGACATCTACCACCCCACTACCACTATCAGATTAGAGCCATAAGGGAGCCTAGACATCTACCACCCCACTACCACTATCAGATTAGAGCCATAAGGGAGACTAGACATCTACCACCCCACTACCACTACCAGATTATAGCCATAAGGGAGACTAGACATCTACCACCCCACTACCACTACCAGATTAGAGCCATAAGGGAGACTAGACATCTACCACCCCACTACCACTACAAGATTAGAGCCATAAGGGAGACTAGACATCTACCACCCCACTACCACTATCAAATTAGAGCCATAAGGGAGACTAGATATCTACCACCATCAGATTAGAGCCATAAGGGAGACTAGACATCTACCACCCCACTACCACTATCAGATTAGAGCCATAAGGGAGACTAGACATCTACCACCCCACAACCACTATCAGATTAGAGCCATAAGGGAGACTAGACATCTACCACCCCACTACCACTTTTAGATTAGAGCCATAATGGAGACTAGACATCTACCACCCCACTACCACTATCAGATTAGAGCCATAAGGGAGACTAGACATCTACCACTACCAGATTAGAGCCATAAGGGAGACTAGACATCTACCACCGCACTACCACTATCAAATTAGAGCCATAAGGGAGACTAGACATCTACCACCCCACTACCACTATCAGATTAGAGCCATAAGGGAGACTAGACATCTACCACCCCACTAACAGATTAGAGCCATAAGTGAGACTAGACATCAACCACCCCACTACCAAATTAGAGCCATAAAGGAGTCTAGACATCTACCACCCCACTACCACTATCAGATTAGAGCCATAAGGGAGCCTAGACATCTACCACCCCACTACCACTATCAGATTAGAGCCATAAGGGAGACTAGACATCTACCACCCCACTACCACTACCAGATTATAGCCATAAGGGAGACTAGACATCTACCACCCCACTACCACTACCAGATTATAGCCATAAGGGAGACTAGACATCTACCACCCCACTACCACTATCAGATTAGAGCCATAAGGCAAACTAGACATCTACCACCCCACTACCACTACAAGATTAGAGCCATAAGGGAGACTAGACATCTACCACCCCACTACCACTATCAAATTAGAGCCATACGGGAGACTAGATATCTACCACCATCAGATTAGAGCCATAAGGGAGACTAGACATCTACCACCCCACTACCACTATCAGATTAGAGCCATAAGGGAGACTAGATATCTACCACCCCACAACCACTATCAGATTAGAGCCATAAGGGAGACTAGACATCTACCACCCCACTATCAGATTAGAGCCATGAGGGAGACTTGACATCTACCACCCCACTACCACTATCAAATTAGAGCCTTAAGGGAGACTAGACATCTACCACCCCACTACCACTATCAGATTAGAGCCATAAGGGAGACTAGACATCTACCACCCCACTATCAGATTAGAGCCATAAGTGAGACTAGACATCTACCACCCCAATACCAAATTAGAGCCATAAGGGAGTCTAGACATCTACCACCCCACTACCACTATCAGAATAGAGCCATAAGGGAGCCTAGACATCTACCACCCCACTACCACTATCAGATTAGAGCCATAAGGGAGCCTAGACATCTACCACCCCACTACCACTACCAGATTATAGCCATAAGGGAGACTAGACATCTACCACCCCACTACCACTTTCAGATTAGAGCCATAAGGGAGACTAGACATCTACCACCCCACTACCACTACAAGATTAGAGCCATAAGGGAGACTAGACATCTACCACCCCACTACCACTATCAAATTAGAGCCATAAGGGAGACTAGATATCTACCACCATCAGATTAGAGCCATAAGGGAGACTAGACATCTACCACCCCACTACCACTATCAGATTAGAGCCATAAGGGAGACTAGACATCTACCACCCCACAACCACTATCAGATTAGAGCCATAAGGGAGACTAGACATCTACCACCCCACTACCACTTTTAGATTAGAGCCATAATGGAGACTAGACATCTACCACCCCACTACCACTATCAGATTAGAGCCATAAGGGAGACTAGACATCTACCACTACCAGATTAGAGCCATAAGGGAGACTAGACATCTACCACCGCACTACCACTATCAAATTAGAGCCATAAGGGAGACTAGACATCTACCACCCCACTACCACTATCAGATTAGAGCCATAAGGGAGACTAGACATCTACCACCCCACTAACAGATTAGAGCCATAAGTGAGACTAGACATCAACCACCCCACTACCAAATTAGAGCCATAAAGGAGTCTAGACATCTACCACCCCACTACCACTATCAGATTAGAGCCATAAGGGAGCCTAGACATCTACCACCCCACTACCACTATCAGATTAGAGCCATAAGGGAGACTAGACATCTACCACCCCACTACCACTACCAGATTATAGCCATAAGGGAGACTAGACATCTACCACCCCACTACCACTACCAGATTAGAGCCATAAGGGAGACTAGACATCTACCACCCCACTACCACTACAAGATTAGAGCCATAAGGGAGACTAGACATCTACCACCCCACTACCACTATCAAATTAGAGCCATAAGGGAGACTAGATATCTACCACCATCAGATTAGAGCCATAAGGGAGACTAGACATCTACCACCCCACTACCACTATCAGATTAGAGCCATAAGGGAGACTAGACATCTACCACCCCACAACCACTATCAGATTAGAGCCATAAGGGAGACTAGACATCTACCACCCCACTACCACTTTTAGATTAGAGCCATAATGGAGACTAGACATCTACCACCCCACTACCACTATCAGATTAGAGCCATAAGGGAGACTAGACATCTACCACTACCAGATTAGAGCCATAAGGGAGACTAGACATCTACCACCGCACTACCACTATCAAATTAGAGCCATAAGGGAGACTAGACATCTACCACCCCACTACCACTATCAGATTAGAGCCATAAGGGAGACTAGACATCTACCACCCCACTAACAGATTAGAGCCATAAGTGAGACTAGACATCAACCACCCCACTACCAAATTAGAGCCATAAAGGAGTCTAGACATCTACCACCCCACTACCACTATCAGATTAGAGCCATAAGGGAGCCTAGACATCTACCACCCCACTACCACTATCAGATTAGAGCCATAAGGGAGACTAGACATCTACCACCCCACTACCACTACCAGATTATAGCCATAAGGGAGACTAGACATCTACCACCCCACTACCACTACCAGATTAGAGCCATAAGGGAGACTAGACATCTACCACCCCACTACCACTACAAGATTAGAGCCATAAGGGAGACTAGACATCTACCACCCCACTACCACTATCAAATTAGAGCCATAAGGGAGACTAGATATCTACCACCATCAGATTAGAGCCATAAGGGAGACTAGACATCTACCACCCCACTACCACTATCAGATTAGAGCCATAAGGGAGACTAGACATCTACCACCCCACAACCACTATCAGATTAGAGCCATAAGGGAGACTAGACATCTACCACCCCACTACCACTTTTAGATTAGAGCCATAATGGAGACTAGACATCTACCACCCCACTACCACTATCAGATTAGAGCCATAAGGGAGACTAGACATCTACCACTACCAGATTAGAGCCATAAGGGAGACTAGACATCTACCACCGCACTACCACTATCAAATTAGAGCCATAAGGGAGACTAGACATCTACCACCCCACTACCACTATCAGATTAGAGCCATAAGGGAGACTAGACATCTACCACCCCACTAACAGATTAGAGCCATAAGTGAGACTAGACATCAACCACCCCACTACCAAATTAGAGCCATAAAGGAGTCTAGACATCTACCACCCCACTACCACTATCAGATTAGAGCCAAAAGGGAGCCTAGACATCTACCACCCCACTACCACTATCAGATTAGAGCCATAAGGGAGACTAGACATCTACCACCCCACTACCACTACCAGATTATAGCCATAAGGGAGACTAGACATCTACCACCCCACTACCACTACCAGATTATAGCCATAAGGGAGACTAGACATCTACCACCCCACTACCACTATCAGATTAGAGCCATAAGGCAAACTAGACATCTACCACCCCACTACCACTACAAGATTAGAGCCATAAGGGAGACTAGACATCTACCACCCCACTACCACTATCAAATTAGAGCCATACGGGAGACTAGATATCTACCACCATCAGATTAGAGCCATAAGGGAGACTAGACATCTACCACCCCACTACCACTATCAGATTAGAGCCATAAGGGAGACTAGACATCTACCACCCCACAACCACTATCAGATTAGAGCCATAAGGGAGACTAGACATCTACCACTACCAGATTAGAGCCATAAGGGAGACTAGACATCTACCACCACACTGCCACTATCAGATTAGAGCCATAAGGGAGCCTAGACATCTACCACCCCACTACCACTGTCAGATTCGAGCCATAAGGGAGACTAGACATCTACCACCCCACTACCACTACCAGATTATAGCCATAAGGGAGACTAGACATCTACCACCTCACTACCACTACCAGATTATAGCCATAAGGGAGACTAGACATCTACCACCCCACTACCACTATCAGATTAGAGCCATAAGGGAGACTAGACATCTACCACCCCACTACCACTATCAGATTAGAGCCATAAGGGAGACTAGACATCTACCACCCCACTACCACTATCAGATTAGAGCCATAAGGGAGACTAGACATCTACCACCCCACTACCACTATCAGATTAGAGCCATAAGGGAGCTTAGACATCTACCACCCCACTACCACTATCAAATTAGAGCCACAAGGGAGACTAGACATCTACCACCCCACTACCACTATCAGATTAGAGCAATAAGGGAGACTAGACATCTACCACCCCACTACCACTATCAAATTAGAGCCACAAGGGAGACTAGACATCTACCACCCCACTACCACTATCAGATTAGAGCCATAAGGGAGACTAGACATCTACCACCCCACTACCACTATCAGATTAGAGCCATAAGGGAGACTAGACATCTACCACCCCACTACCACTATCAAATTAGAGCCACGAGGGAGACTAGACATCCATCACCCCACTACCACTATTAAATTAGAGCCATAAGGGAGACTAGACATCTACCACCCCACTACCACTAACAGATTAGAGCCATAAGGGAGACTAGACATCTACCACTACCAGATTAGAGCCATAAGGGAGACTAGACATCTACCACCCCACTATCAGATTAGAGCCATGAGGGAGACTTGACATCTACCACCCCACTACCACTATCAAATTAGAGCCTTAAGGGAGACTAGACATCTACCACCCCACTACCACTATCAGATTAGAGCCATAAGGGAGACTAGACATCTAACACCCCACTATCAGATTAGAGCCATAAGTGAGACTAGACATCTACCACCCCAATACCAAATTAGAGCCATAAGGGAGTCTAGACATCTACCACCCCACTACCACTATCAGAATAGAGCCATAAGGGAGCCTAGACATCTACCACCCCACTACCACTATCAGATTAGAGCCATAAGGGAGCCTAGACATCTACCACCCCACTACCACTACCAGATTATAGCCATAAGGGAGACTAGACATCTACCACCCCACTACCACTTTCAGATTAGAGCCAAAGGGAGACTAGACATCTACCACCCCACTACCACTACAAGATTAGAGCCATAAGGGAGACTAGACATCTACCACCCCACTACCACTATCAAATTAGAGCCATAAGGGAGACTAGATATCTACCACCATCAGATTAGAGCCATAAGGGAGACTAGACATCTACCACCCCACTACCACTATCAGATTAGAGCCATAAGGGAGACTAGACATCAACCACCCCACAACCACTATCAGATTAGAGCCATAAGGGAGACTAGACATCTACCACCCCACTACCACTTTTAGATTAGAGCCATAATGGAGACTAGACATCTACCACCCCACTACCACTATCAGATTAGAGCCATAAGGGAGACTAGACATCTACCACTACCAGATTAGAGCCATAAGGGAGACTAGACATCTACCACCGCACTACCACTATCAAATTAGAGCCATAAGGGAGACTAGACATCTACCACCCCACTACCACTATCAGATTAGAGCCATAAGGGAGACTAGACATCTACCACCCCACTAACAGATTAGAGCCATAAGTGAGACTAGACATCAACCACCCCACTACCAAATTAGAGCCATAAAGGAGTCTAGACATCTACCACCCCACTACCACTATCAGATTAGAGCCATAAGGGAGCCTAGACATCTACCACCCCACTACCACTATCAGATTAGAGCCATAAGGGAGACTAGACATCTACCACCCCACTACCACTACCAGATTAGAGCCATAAGGGAGACTAGACATCTACCACCCCACTACCACTACAAGATTAGAGCCATAAGGGAGACTAGACATCTACCACCCCACTACCACTATCAAATTAGAGTCATAAGGGAGACTAGATATCTACCACCATCAGATTAGAGCCATAAGGGAGACTAGACATCCACCAACCCACTACCACTATCAGATTAGAGCCATAAGGGAGACTAGACATCTACCACCCCACAACCACTATCAGATTAGAGCCATAAGGGAGACTAGACATCTACCACCCCACTACCACTTTTAGATTAGAGCCATAATGGAGACTAGACATCTACCAACCCACTACCACTATCAGATTAGAGCCATAAGGGAGACTAGACATCTACCACTACCAGATTAGAGCCATAAGGGAGACTAGACATCTACCACCGCACTACCACTATCAAATTAGAGCCATAAGGGAGACTAGACATCTACCACCCCACTACCACTATCAGATTAGAGCCATAAGGGAGACTAGACATCTACCACCCCACTAACAGATTAGAGCCATAAGTGAGACTAGACATCAACCACCCCACTACCAAATTAGAGCCATAAAGGAGTCTAGACATCTACCACCCCACTACCACTATCAGATTAGAGCCATAAGGGAGCCTAGACATCTACCACCCCACTACCACTATCAGATTAGAGCCATAAGGGAGACTAGACATCTACCACCCCACTACCACTACCAGATTATAGCCATAAGGGAGACTAGACATCTACCACCCCACTACCACTACCAGATTAGAGCCATAAGGGAGACTAGACATCTACCACCCCACTACCACTACAAGATTAGAGCCATAAGGGAGACTAGACATCTACCACCCCACTACCACTATCAAATTAGAGTCATAAGGGAGACTAGATATCTACCACCATCAGATTAGAGCCATAAGGGAGACTAGACATCCACCACCCCACTACCACTATCAGATTAGAGCCATAAGGGAGACTAGACATCTACCACCCCACAACCACTATCAGATTAGAGCCATAAGGGAGACTAGACATCTACCACCCCACTACCACTTTTAGATTAGAGCCATAATGGAGACTAGACATCTACCAACCCACTACCACTATCAGATTAGAGCCATAAGGGAGACTAGACATCTACCACTACCAGATTAGAGCCATAAGGGAGACTAGACATCTACCACCGCACTACCACTATCAAATTAGAGCCATAAGGGAGACTAGACATCTACCACCCCACTACCACTATCAGATTAGAGCCATAAGGGAGACTAGACATCTACCACCCCACTAACAGATTAGAGCCATAAGTGAGACTAGACATCAACCACCCCACTACCAAATTAGAGCCATAAAGGAGTCTAGACATCTACCACCCCACTACCACTATCAGATTAGAGCCATAAGGGAGCCTAGACATCTACCACCCCACTACCACTATCAGATTAGAGCCATAAGGGAGACTAGACATCTACCACCCCACTACCACTACCAGATTATAGCCATAAGGGAGACTAGACATCTACCACCCCACTACCACTACCAGATTATAGCCATAAGGGAGACTAGACATCTACCACCCCACTACCACTATCAGATTAGAGCCATAAGGCAAACTAGACATCTACCACCCCACTACCACTATCAGATTAGAGCCATAAGGGAGACTAGACATCTACCACCCCACTACCACTATCAGATTAGAGCCATAAGGGAGACTAGACATCTACCAACACACTACCACTATCAGATTAGAGCCATAAGGGAGACTAGACATCTACCACTACCAGATTAGAGCCATAAGGGAGACTAGACATCTACCAGCTTACTACCACTATTAGATTAGAGCCATAAGGCAGACTAGACATCTACCACCCCACTACCACTATCAAATTAGAGCCATAAGGGAGACTGGACATCTACCACCCCACTACCACTATCAGATTAGAGCCATAAGGGAGACTAGACATCTACCACCCCACTACCACTATCAAATTAGAGCCATAAGGGAGACTAGACATCTACCACCCCACTACCACTATCAGATTAGAGCCATAAGGGAGACTAGACATCTACCACCCCACTATCAGATTAGAGCCATAAGTGAGACTAGACATCTACCACCCCACTACCAAATTAGAGCCATAAGGGAGTCTAGACATCTACCACCCCACTACCACTATCAGAATAGAGCCATAAGGGAGCCTAGACATCTACCACCCCACTACCACTATCAGATTAGAGCCATAAGGGAGCCTAGACATCTACCACCCCACTACCACTACCAGATTATAGCCATAAGGGAGACTAGACATCTACCACCCCACTACCACTTTCAGATTAGAGCCATAAGGGAGACTAGACATCTACCACCCCACAACCACTATCAGATTAGAGCCATAAGGGAGACTAGACATCTACCACCCCACTACCACTTTTAGATTAGAGCCATAATGGAGACTAGACATCTACCAACCCACTACCACTATCAGATTAGAGCCATAAGGGAGACTAGACATCTACCACTACCAGATTAGAGCCATAAGGGAGACTAGACATCTACCACCGCACTACCACTATCAAATTAGAGCCATAAGGGAGACTAGACATCTACCACCCCACTACCACTATCAGATTAGAGCCATAAGGGAGACTAGACATCTACCACCCCACTAACAGATTAGAGCCATAAGTGAGACTAGACATCAACCACCCCACTACCAAATTAGAGCCATAAAGGAGTCTAGACATCTACCACCCCACTACCACTATCAGATTAGAGCCATAAGGGAGCCTAGACATCTACCACCCCACTACCACTATCAGATTAGAGCCATAAGGGAGACTAGACATCTACCACCCCACTACCACTACCAGATTATAGCCATAAGGGAGACTAGACATCTACCACCCCACTACCACTACCAGATTATAGCCATAAGGGAGACTAGACATCTACCACCCCACTACCACTATCAGATTAGAGCCATAAGGCAAACTAGACATCTACCACCCCACTACCACTATCAGATTAGAGCCATAAGGGAGACTAGACATCTACCACCCCACTACCACTATCAGATTAGAGCCATAAGGGAGACTAGACATCTACCAACACACTACCACTATCAGATTAGAGCCATAAGGGAGACTAGACATCTACCACTACCAGATTAGAGCCATAAGGGAGACTAGACATCTACCAGCTTACTACCACTATTAGATTAGAGCCATAAGGCAGACTAGACATCTACCACCCCACTACCACTATCAAATTAGAGCCATAAGGGAGACTGGACATCTACCACCCCACTACCACTATCAGATTAGAGCCATAAGGGAGACTAGACATCTACCACCCCACTACCACTATCAAATTAGAGCCATAAGGGAGACTAGACATCTACCACCCCACTACCACTATCAGATTAGAGCCATAAGGGAGACTAGACATCTACCACCCCACTATCAGATTAGAGCCATAAGTGAGACTAGACATCTACCACCCCACTACCAAATTAGAGCCATAAGGGAGTCTAGACATCTACCACCCCACTACCACTATCAGAATAGAGCCATAAGGGAGCCTAGACATCTACCACCCCACTACCACTATCAGATTAGAGCCATAAGGGAGCCTAGACATCTACCACCCCACTACCACTACCAGATTATAGCCATAAGGGAGACTAGACATCTACCACCCCACTACCACTTTCAGATTAGAGCCATAAGGGAGACTAGACATCTACCACCCCACTACCACTACAAGATTAGAGCCATAAGGGAGACTAGACATCTACCACCCCACTACCACTATCAAATTAGAGCCATAAGGGAGACTAGATATCTACCACCATCAGATTAGAGCCATAAGGGAGACTAGACATCTACCACCCCACTACCACTATCAGATTAGAGCCATAAGGGAGACTAGACATCTACCACCCCACAACCACTATCAGATTAGAGCCATAAGGGAGACTAGACATCTACCACCCCACTACCACTTTTAGATTAGAGCCATAATGGAGACTAGACATCTACCACCCCACTACCACTATCAGATTAGAGCCATAAGGGAAACTAGACATCTACCACTACCAGATTAGAGCCATAAGGGAGACTAGACATCTACCACCGCACTACCACTATCAAATTAGAGCCATAAGGGAGACTAGACATCTACCACCCCACTACCACTATCAGATTAGAGCCATAAGGGAGACTAGACATCTACCACCCCACTACCACTATCAGATTAGAGCCATAAGGGAGACTAGACATCTACCACCCCACTACCACTACCAGATTATAGCCATAAGGGAGACTAGACATCTACCACCCCACTACCACTATCAGATTAGAGCCATAAGGGAGACTAGACATCTACCACCCCACTACCACTATCAGATTAGAGCCATAAGGGAGACTAGACATCTACCACCCCACTACCACTATCAGATTAGAGCCATAAAGGAGGCTAGACATCTACCACCCCACTACCACTATCAGATTAGAGCAATAAGGGAAACTAGACATCTACCACTACCAGATTAGAGCCATAAGGGAGACTAGACATCTACCACCTTACTACCACTATCAGATTAGAGCCATAAAGCAGACTAGACATCTACCACCCCGCTACCACTATCAGATTAGAGCCATAAGGGAGCCTAGACATCTACCACCCCACTACCACTATCAAATAAGAGCCATAAGGGAGACTAGATATCTACCACCATCACATTAGAGCAATAAGGGAGACTAGACATCTACCACCCCACTACCACTATCAGATTAGAGCCATAAGGGAGACTAGACATCTACCACCCCACTATCAGATTAGAGCCATAAGTGAGACTAGACATCTACCACCCCACTACCAAATTATAGCCATAAGGGAGTCTAGACATCTACCACCCTACTACCACTATCAGATTAGAGCCATAAGGGAGACTAGACATCTACCACCCCACTACCACTATCAGATTAGAGCCATAAGGGAGACTAGACATCTACCACCCCACTATCAGATTAGAGCCATAAGTGAGACTAGACATCTACCACCCCACTACCAAATTAGAGCCATAAGGGAGTCTAGACATCTACCACCCCACCACCACTATCAGATTAGAGCCATAAGGGAGCCTAGACATCTACCAACCCACTACCACTATCAGATTAGAGCCATAAGGGAGACTAGACATCTACCACCCCACTACCAATACCAGATTAGAGCCATAAGGGAGACTAGACATCTACCACCCCACTACCACTATCAGATTAGTGCCATAAGGAAAACTAGACATCTACCACCCCACTACCACTATCAGATTAGAGCCATAATGGAGACTAGACATCTACCACCCCACTACCACTATCAGATTAGAGCCATAAGGGAGACTAGACATCTACCACCCCACTACCACTATCAGATTAGAGCCATAAGGGAGGCTAGACATCTACCACCCCACTACCACTATCAGATTAGAGCCATAAGGGAAACTAGACATCTACCACTACCAGATTAGAGCCATAAGGGAGACTAGACATCTACCACCTTACTACCACTATCAGATTAGAGCCATAAGGCAGACTAGACATCTACCACCCCGCTAACTCTATCAGATTAGAGCCATAAGGGAGACAAGACATCTACCACCCCACTACCACTATCAGATTAGAGCCATAAGGGAGCCTAGACATCTACCACCCCACTACCACTATCAAATAAGAGCCATAAGGGAGACTAGATATCTACCACCATCAGATTAGAGCCATAAGGGAGACTAGACATCTACCACCCCACTACCACTATCAGATTAGAGCCATAAGGGAGACTAGACATCTACCACCCCACTATCAGATTAGAGCCATAAGTGAGACTAGACATCTACCACCCCACTACCAAATTATAGCCATAAGGGAGTCTAGACATCTACCACCCCACTACCACTATCAGATTAGAGCCATAAGGGAGACTAGACATCTACCACCCCACTACCACTATCAGACTAGAGCCATAAGAGAGACTAGACATCTACCACCCCACTATCAGATTAGAGCCATAAGTGAGACTAGACATCTACCACCCCACTACCAAATTAAAGCCATAAGGGAGTCTAGACATCTACCACCCCACTACCACTATCAGATTAGAGCCATAAGGGAGCCTAGACATCTACCAACCCACTACCACTATCAGATTAGAGCCATAAGGGAGACTAGACATCTACCACCCCACTACCAATACCAGATTATAGCCATAAGGGAGACTAGACATCTACCACCCCACTACCACTATCAGATTAGAGCCATAAGGGAGACTAGACCTCTACCACCCCACTACCACTATCAGATTAGAGCCATAAGGGAGGCTAGACATCTACCACCCCACTACCACTATCAGATTAGAGCCATAAGGGAAACTAGACATCTACCACTACCAGATTAGAGCCATAAGGGAGACTAGACATCTACCACCTTACTACCACTATCAGATTAGAGCCATAAGGCAGACTAGACATCTACCACCCCGCTACCACTATCAGATTAGAGCCATAAGGGAGACAAGACATCTACCACCCCACTACCACTATCAGATTAGAGCCATAAGGGAGACTAGACATCTACCACCCCACTACCACTATCAAATAAGAGCCATAAGGGAGACTAGATATCTACCACCATCAGATTAGAGCCATAAGGGAGACTAGACATCTACCACCCCACTACCACTATCAGATTAGAGCCATAAGGGAGACTAGACATCTACCACCCCACTATCAGATTAGAGCCATAAGTGAGACTAGACATCTACCACCCCACTACCAAATTATAGCCATAAGGGAGTCTAGACATCTACCACCCCACTACCACTATCAGATTAGAGCCATAAGGGAGACTAGACATCTACCACCCCACTACCACTATCAGATTAGAGCCATAAGGGAGACTAGACATCTACCACCCCACTATCAGATTAGAGCCACGAGGGAGACTAGACATCCATCACCCCACTACCACTATCAAATTAGAGCCAAAAGGGAGACTAGACATCTACCACCCCACTACCACTAACAGATTAGAGCCATAAGGGAGACTAGACATCTACCACCACACTACCACTATCAGATTAGAGCCATAAGGGAGACTAGACATCTACCACCCCACTACCACTATCAAATAAGAGCCATAAGGGAGACTAGATATCTACCACCATCAGATTAGAGCCATAAGGGAGCCTAGACATCTACCACCCCACTACCACTATCAGATTAGAGCCATAAGGGAGACTAGACATCTACCACCACACTACCAAATTATAGCCATAAGGGAGTCTAGACATCTACCACCCCACTACCACTATCAGATTAGAGCCATAAGGGAGACTAGACATCTACCACCCCACTACCACTATCAGATTAGAGCCATAAGGGAGACTAGACATCTACCACCCCACTATCAGATTAGAGCCACGAGGGAGACTAGACATCCATCACCCCACTACCACTATCAAATTAGAGCCATAAGGGAGCTAAGACATCTACCACCCCACTACCACTAACAGATTAGAGCCATAAGGGAGACTAGACATCTACCACCACACTACCACTATCAGATTAGAGCCATAAGGGAGACTAGACATCTACCACCCCACTACCACTATCAGATTAGAGCCATAAGGGAGACTAGACATCTACAACCCACTACCACTATCAGATTAGAGCCATAAGGGAGGCTAGACATCTACCACCCCACTAACACTATCAGATTAGAGCCATAAGGGAGACTAGACATCTACCACTACCAGATTAGAGCCATAAGGGAGACTAGACATCTACCACCTTACTACCACTATCAGATTAGAGCCATAAGGCAGACTAGACATCTACCACCCCACTACCACTATCAGATTAGAGCCATAAGGGAGACTAGACATCTACCACCCCACTACCACTATCAGATTAGAGCCATAAGGGAGCCTAGACATCTACCACCCCACTACCACTATCAAATTAGAGCCATAAGGGAGACTAGATATCTACCACCATCAGATTAGAGCCATAAGGGAGACTAGACATCTACTACCCCACAACCACTATCAGATTAGAGCCATAAGGGAGACTAGACATCTACCACCCCACTGTCAGATTAGAGCCATAAGTGAGACCAGACATCTACCACCCCACTACCAAATTATAGCCATAAGGGAGTCTAGACATCTACCACCCCACTACCACTATCAGATTAGAGCCATAAGGGAGACTAGACATCTACCACCCCACTACCACTATCAGATTAGAGCCATAAGGGAGACTAGACATCTACCACCCCACTATCAGATTATAGCCACGAGGGAGACTAGACATCCATCACCCCACTACCACTCTCAAATTAGAGCCATAAGGGAGACTAGACATCTACCAACCCACTACCACTAACAGATTAGAGCCATAAGGGAGACTAGACATCTACCACCACAGTACCACTATCAGATTAGAGCCATAAGGGAGCCTAGACATCTACCACCCCACTACCACTATCAAATAAGAGCCATAAGGGAGACTAGATATCTACCACCATCAGATTAGAGCCATAAGGGAGACTAGACATCTACCACCCCACTACCACTATCAGATTAGAGCCATAAGGGAGACTAGACATCTACCACCCCACTATCAGATTAGAGCCATAAGTGAGACTAGACATCTACCACACCACTACCAAATTATAGCCATAAGGGAGTCTAGACATTTACCACCCCACTACCACTATCAGATTAGAGCCATAAGGGAGACTAGACATCTACCACCCCACTACCACTATCAGATTAGAGCCATAAGAGAGACTAGACATCTACCACCCCACTATCAGATTAGAGCCATAAGTGAGACTAGACATCTACCACCCCACTACCAAATTAAAGCCATAAGGGAGTCTAGACATCTACCACCCCACTACCACTATCAGATTAGAGCCATAAGGGAGCCTAGACATCTACCAACCCACTACCACTATCAGATTAGAGCCATAAGGGAGACTAGACATCTACCACCCCACTACCGATACCAGATTATAGCCATAAGGGAGACTAGACATCTACCACCCCACTACCACTATCAGATTAGAGCCATAAGGGAGACTAGACCTCTACCACCCCACTACCACTATCAGATTAGAGCCATAAGGGAGACTAGACATCTACCACCCCACTACCACTATCAGATTAGAGCCATAAGGGAGGCTAGACATCTACCACCCCACTACCACTATCAGATTAGAGCCATAAGGGAAACTAGACATCTACCACTACCAGATTAGAGCCATAAGGGAGACTAGACATCTACCACCTTACTACCACTATCAGATTAGAGCCATAAGGCAGACTAGACATCTACCACCCCGCTACCACTATCAGATTAGAGCCATAAGGGAGCTAAGACATCTACCACCCCACTACCACTATCTGATTAGAGCCATAAGGGAGCCTAGACATCTACCACCCCACTACCACTATCAAATAAGAGCCATAAGGGAGACTAGATATCTACCACCATCAGATTAGAGCCATAAGGGAGACTAGACATCTACCACCCCACTACCACTATCAGATTAGAGCCATAAGGGAGACTAGACATCTACCACCCCACAACCACTATCAGATTAGAGCCATAAGGGAGACTAGACATCTACCACTACCAGATTAGAGCCATAAGGGAGACTAGACATCTACCACCACACTGCCACTATCAGATTAGAGCCATAAGGGAGACTAGATATCTACCACCATCAGATTAGAGCCATAAGGGAGACTAGACATCTACCACCCCACTACCACTATCAGATTAGAGCCATAAGGGAGACTAGACATCTACCACCCCACTATCAGATTAGAGCCATAAGTGAGACTAGACATCTACCACACCACTACCAAATTATAGCCATAAGGGAGTCTAGACATTTACCACCCCACTACCACTATCAGATTAGAGCCATAAGGGAGACTAGACATCTACCACCCCACTACCACTATCAGATTAGAGCCATAAGAGAGACTAGACATCTACCACCCCACTATCAGATTAGAGCCATAAGTGAGACTAGACATCTACCACCCCACTACCAAATTAAAGCCATAAGGGAGTCTAGACATCTACCACCCCACTACCACTATCAGATTAGAGCCATAAGGGAGCCTAGACATCTACCAACCCACTACCACTATCAGATTAGAGCCATAAGGGAGACTAGACATCTACCACCCCACTACCGATACCAGATTATAGCCATAAGGGAGACTAGACATCTACCACCCCACTACCACTATCAGATTAGAGCCATAAGGGAGACTAGACCTCTACCACCCCACTACCACTATCAGATTAGAGCCATAAGGGAGACTAGACATCTACCACCCCACTACCACTATCAGATTAGAGCCATAAGGGAGGCTAGACATCTACCACCCCACTACCACTATCAGATTAGAGCCATAAGGGAAACTAGACATCTACCACTACCAGATTAGAGCCATAAGGGAGACTAGACATCTACCACCTTACTACCACTATCAGATTAGAGCCATAAGGCAGACTAGACATCTACCACCCCGCTACCACTATCAGATTAGAGCCATAAGGGAGACAAGACATCTACCACCCCACTACCACTATCTGATTAGAGCCATAAGGGAGCCTAGACATCTACCACCCCACTACCACTATCAAATAAGAGCCATAAGGGAGACTAGATATCTACCACCATCAGATTAGAGCCATAAGGGAGACTAGACATCTACCACCCCACTACCACTATCAGATTAGAGCCATAAGGGAGACTAGACATCTACCACCCCACTATCAGATTAGAACCATAAGTGAGACTAGACATCTACCACCCCACTACCAAATTATAGCCATAAGGGAGTCTAGACATCTACCACCCCACTACCACTATCAGATTAGAGCCATAAGGGAGACTAGACATCTACCACCCCACTACCACTATCAGATTAGAGCCATAAGGGAGACTAGACATCTACCACCCCACTATCAGATTAGAGCCACGAGGGAGACTAGACATCCATCACCCCACTACCACTATCAAATTAGAGCCATAAGGGAGACTAGACATCTACCACCCCACTACCACTAACAGATTAGAGCCATAAGGGAGACTAGACATCTACCACCACACTACCACTATCAGATTAGAGCCATAAGGGAGACTAGACATCTACCACCCCACTACCACTATCAGATTAGAGCCATAAGGGAGACTAGACATCTACCACCCCACTACCACTATCAGATTAGAGCCATAAGGGAGACTAGACATCTACCACTACCAGATTAGAGCAATAAAGGAGACTAGACATCTACCACCTTACTACCACTATCAGATTAGAGCCATAAGGCAGACTAGACATCTACCACCCCACTACCACTATCAGATTAGAGCCTTAAGGGAGACTAGACATCTACCACCCCACAATCAGATTATAGCCACGAGGGAGACTAGACATCCATCACCCCACTACCACTATCAAATTAGAGCCATAAGGGAGACTAGACATCTACCACCCCACTACCACTAACAGATTAGAGCCATAAGGGAGACTAGACATCTACCACCACACTACCACTATCAGATTAGAGCCATAAGGGAGACTAGACATCTACCACCCCACTACCAAATTATAGCCATAAGGGAGTCTAGACATCTACCACCCCACTACCACTATCAGATTAGAGCCATAAGGGAGACTAGACATCTACCACCCCACTACCACTATCAGATTAGAGCCATAAGGGAGACTAGACATCTACCACCCCACTATCAGATTAGAGCCACGAGGGAGACTAGACATCCATCACCCCACTACCACTATCAAATTAGAGCCATAAGGGAGCTAAGACATCTACCACCCCACTACCACTAACAGATTAGAGCCATAAGGGAGACTAGACATCTACCAACACACTACCACTATCAGATTAGAGCCATAAGGGAGACTAGACATCTACCACCCCACTACCACTATCAGATTAGAGCCATAAGGGAGACTAGACATCTACCACCCCACTACCACTATCAGATTAGAGCCATAAGGGAGGCTAGACATCTACCACCCCACTAACACTATCAGATTAGAGCCATAAGGGAGCCTAGACATCTACCACCCCACTACCACTATCAAATTAGAGCCATAAGGGAGACTAGATATCTACCACCATCAGATTAGAGCCATAAGGGAGACTAGACATCTACCACCCCACTGTCAGATTAGAGCCATAAGTGAGACCAGACATCTACCACCCCACTACCAAATTATAGCCATAAGGGAGTCTAGACATCTACCACCCCACTACCACTATCAGATTAGAGCCATAAGGGAGACTAGACATCTACCACCCCACTACCACTATCAGATTAGAGCCACAAGGGAGACTAGACATCTACCACCCCACTATCAGATTATAGGCACGAGGGAGACTAGACATCCATCACCCCACTACCACTATCAAATTAGAGCCATAAGGGAGACTAGACATCTACCACCCCACTACCACTAACAGATTAGAGCCATAAGGGAGACTAGACATCTACCACCACACTACCACTATCAGATTAGAGCCATAAGGGAGACTAGACATCTACCACCCCACTACCACTATCAGATTGGAGCCATAAGGGAGACTAGACATCTACCACCCCACTACCACTATCAGATTAGAGCCATAAGAGAGACCAGACATCTACCACCCCACTACCAAATTATAGCCATAAGGGAGTCTAGACATCTACCACCCCACAACCACTATCAGATTAGAGCCATAAGGGAGGCTAGACATCTACCACCCCACTACCACTATCAGATTAGAGCCATAAGGGAAACTAGACATCTACCACTACCAGATTAGAGCCATAAGGGAGACTAGACATCTACCACCTTACTACCACTATCAGATTAGAGCCATAAGGCAGACTAGACATCTACCACCCCGCTAACTCTATCAGATTAGAGCCATAAGGGAGACAAGACATCTACCACCCCACTACCACTATCAGATTAGAGCCATAAGGGAGCCTAGACATCTACCACCCCACTACCACTATCAAATAAGAGCCATAAGGGAGACTAGATATCTACCACCATCAGATTAGAGCCATAAGGGAGACTAGACATCTACCACCCCACTACCACTATCAGATTAGAGCCATAAGGGAGACTAGACATCTACCACCCCACTATCAGATTAGAGCCATAAGTGAGACTAGACATCTACCACCCCACTACCAAATTATAGCCATAAGGGAGTCTAGACATCTACCACCCCACTACCACTATCAGATTAGAGCCATAAGGGAGACTAGACATCTACCACCCCACTACCACTATCAGATTAGAGCCATAAGAGAGACTAGACATCTACCACCCCACTATCAGATTAGAGCCATAAGTGAGACTAGACATCTACCACCCCACTACCAAATTAAAGCCATAAGGGAGTCTAGACATCTACCACCCCACTACCACTATCAGATTAGAGCCATAAGGGAGCCTAGACATCTACCAACCCACTACCACTATCAGATTAGAGCCATAAGGGAGACTAGACATCTACCACCCCACTACCAATACCAGATTATAGCCATAAGGGAGACTAGACATCTACCACCCCACTACCACTATCAGATTAGAGCCATAAAGGAAACTAGACATCTACCACTACCAGATTAGAGCCATAAGGGAGACTAGACATCTACCACCTTACTACCACTATCAGATTAGAGCCATAAGGCAGACTAGACATCTACCACCCCGCTAACTCTATCAGATTAGAGCCATAAGGGAGACAAGACATCTACCACCCCACTACCACTATCAGATTAGAGCCATAAGGGAGCCTAGACATCTACCACCCCACTACCACTATCAAATAAGAGCCATAAGGGAGACTAGATATCTACCACCATCAGATTAGAGCCATAAGGGAGACTAGACATCTACCACCCCACTACCACTATCAGATTAGAGCCATAAGGGAGACTAGACATCTACCACCCCACTATCAGATTAGAGCCATAAGTGAGACTAGACATCTACCACCCCACTACCAAATTATAGCCATAAGGGAGTCTAGACATCTACCACCCCACTACCACTATCAGATTAGAGCCATAAGGGAGACTAGACATCTACCACCCCACTACCACTATCAGATTAGAGCCATAAGAGAGACTAGACATCTACCACCCCACTATCAGATTAGAGCCATAAGTGAGACTAGACATCTACCACCCCACTACCAAATTAAAGCCATAAGGGAGTCTAGACATCTACCACCCCACTACCACTATCAGATTAGAGCCATAAGGGAGCCTAGACATCTACCAACCCACTACCACTATCAGATTAGAGCCATAAGGGAGACTAGACATCTACCACCCCACTACCAATACCAGATTATAGCCATAAGGGAGACTAGACATCTACCACCCCACTACCACTATCAGATTAGAGCCATAAGGGAGACTAGACCTCTACCACCCCACTACTACTATTAGATTAGAGCCATAAGGGAGACTAGACATCTACCACCCCACTACCACTATCAGATTAGAGCCATAAGGGAGACTAGACATCTACCACCCCACTACCACTATCAGATTAGAGCCATAAGGGAGGCTAGACATCTACCACCCCACTACCACTATCAGATTAGAGCCATAAGGGAAACTAGACATCTACCACTACCAGATTAGAGCCATAAGGGAGACTAGACATCTACCACCTTACTACCACTATCAGATTAGAGCCATAAGGCAGACTAGACATCTACCACCCCGCTACCACTATCCGATTAGAGCCATAAGGGAGACAAGACATCTACCACCCCACTACCACTATCAGATTAGAGCCATAAGGGAGACTAGACATCTACCACCCCACTACCACTATCAAATAAGAGCCATAAGGGAGACTAGATATCTACCACCATCAGATTAGAGCCATAAGGGAGACTAGACATCTACCACCCCACTACCACTATCAGATTAGAGCCATAAGGGAGACTAGACATCTACCACCCCACTATCAGATTAGAGCCATAAGTGAGACTAGACATCTACCACCCCACTACCAAATTATAGCCATAAGGGAGTCTAGACATCTACCACCCCACTACCACTATCAGATTAGAGCCATAAGGGAGACTAGACATCTACCACCCCACTACCACTATCAGATTAGAGCCATAAGGGAGACTAGACATCTACCACCCCACTATCAGATTAGAGCCACGAGGGAGACTAGACATCCATCACCCCACTACCACTATCAAATTAGAGCCATAAGGGAGACTAGACATCTACCACCCCACTACCACTAACAGATTAGAGCCATAAGGGAGACTAGACATCTACCACCACACTACCACTATCAGATTAGAGCCATAAGGGAGACTAGACATCTACCACCCCACTACCACTATCAAATAAGAGCCATAAGGGAGACTAGATATCTACCACCATCAGATTAGAGCCATAAGGGAGCCTAGACATCTACCACCCCACTACCACTATCAGATTAGAGCCATAAGGGAGACTAGACATCTACCACCCCACTATCAGATTAGAGCCATAAGTGAGACTAGACATCTACCACCCCACTACCAAATTATAGCCATAAGGGAGTCTAGACATCTACCACCCCACTACCACTATCAGATTAGAGCCATAAGGGAGACTAGACATCTACCACCCCACTACCACTATCAGATTAGAGCCATAAGGGAGACTAGACATCTACCAACCCACTATCAGATTAGAGCCACGAGGGAGACTAGACATCCATCACCCCACTACCACTATCAAATTAGAGCCATAAGGGAGCTAAGACATCTACCACCCCACTACCACTAACAGATTAGAGCCATAAGGGAGACTAGACATCTACCACCACACTACCACTATCAGATTAGAGCCATAAGGGAGACTAGACATCTACCACCCCACTACCACTATCAGATTAGAGCCATAAGGGAGACTAGACATCTACCACCCCACTACCACTATCAGATTAGAGCCATAAGGGAGGCTAGACATCTACCACCCCACTAACACTATCAGATTAGAGCCATAAGGGAGACTAGACATCTACCACTACCAGATTAGAGCCATAAGGGAGACTAGACATCTACCACCTTACTACCACTATCAGATTAGAGCCATAAGGCAGACTAGACATCTACCACCCCACTACCACTATCAGATTAGAGCCATAAGGGAGACTAGACATCTACCACCCCACTACCACTATCAGATTAGAGCCATAAGGGAGCCTAGACATCTACCACCCCACTACCACTATCAAATTAGAGCCATAAGGGAGACTAGATATCTACCACCATCAGATTTGAGCCATAAGGGAGACTAGACATCTACCACCCCACAACCACTATCAGATTAGAGCCATAAGGGAGAATAGACATCTACCACCCCACTGTCAGATTAGAGCCATAAGTGAGACCAGACATCTACCACCCCACTACCAAATTATAGCCATAAGGGAGTCTAGACATCTACCACCCCACTACCACTATCAGATTAGAGCCATAAGGGAGACTAGACATCTACCACCCCACTACCACTATCAGATTAGAGCCATAAGGGAGACTAGACATCTACCACCCCACTATCAGATTATAGCCACGAGGGAGACTAGACATCCATCACCCCACTACCACTATCAAATTAGAGCCATAAGGGAGACTAGACATCTACCAACCCACTACCACTAACAGATTAGAGCCATAAGGGAGACTAGACATCTACCACCACACTACCACTATCAGATTAGAGCCATAAGGGAGCCTAGACATCTACCACCCCACTACCACTATCAAATAAGAGCCATAAGGGAGACTAGATATCTACCACCATCAGATTAGAGCCATAAGGGAGACTAGACATCTACCACCCCACTACCACTATCAGATTAGAGCCATAAGGGAGACTAGACATCTACCACCCCACTATCAGATTAGAGCCATAAGTGAGACTAGACATCTACCACCCCACTACCAAATTATAGCCATAAGGGAGTCTAGACATTTACCACCCCACTACCACTATCAGATTAGAGCCATAAGGGAGACTAGACATCTACCACCCCACTACCACTATCAGATTAGAGCCATAAGAGAGACTAGACATCTACCACCCCACTATCAGATTAGAGCCATAAGTGAGACTAGACATCTACCACCCCACTACCAAATTAAAGCCATAAGGGAGTCTAGACATCTACCACCCCACTACCACTATCAGATTAGAGCCATAAGGGAGCCTAGACATCTACCAACCCACTACCACTATCAGATTAGAGCCATAAGGGAGACTAGACATCTACCACCCCACTACCGATACCAGATTATAGCCATAAGGGAGACTAGACATCTACCACCCCACTACCACTATCAGATTAGAGCCATAAGGGAGACTAGACCTCTACCACCCCACTACCACTATCAGATTAGAGCCATAAGGGAGACTAGACATCTACCACCCCACTATCACTATCAGATTAGAGCCATAAGGGAGGCTAGACATCTACCACCCCACTACCACTATCAGATTAGAGCCATAAGGGAAACTAGACATCTACCACTACCAGATTAGAGCCATAAGGGAGACTAGACATCTACCACCTTACTACCACTATCAGATTAGAGCCATAAGGCAGACTAGACATCTACCACCCCGCTACCACTATCAGATTAGAGCCATAAGGGAGACAAGACATCTACCACCCCACTACCACTATCTGATTAGAGCCATAAGGGAGCCTAGACATCTACCACCCCACTACCACTATCAAATAAGAGCCATAAGGGAGACTAGATATCTACCACCATCAGATTAGAGCCATAAGGGAGACTAGACATCTACCACCCCACTACCACTATCAGATTAGAGCCATAAGGGAGACTAGACATCTACCACCCCACTATCAGATTAGAACCATAAGTGAGACTAGACATCTACCACCCCACTACCAAATTATAGCCATAAGGGAGTCTAGACATCTACCACCCCACTACCACTATCAGATTAGAGCCATAAGGGAGACTAGACATCTACCACCCCACTATCAGATTAGAGCCACGAGGGAGACTAGACATCCATCACCCCACTACCACTATCAAATTAGAGCCATAAGGGAGACTAGACATCTACCACCCCACTACCACTAACAGATTAGAGCCATAAGGGAGACTAGACATCTACCACCACACTACCACTATCAGATTAGAGCCATAAGGGAGACTAGACATCTACCACCCCACTACCACTATCAGATTAGAGCCATAAGGGAGACTAGACATCTACCACCCCACTACCACTATCAGATTAGAGCCATAAGGGAGACTAGACATCTACCACTACCAGATTAGAGCAATAAAGGAGACTAGACATCTACCACCTTACTACCACTATCAGATTAGAGCCATAAGGCAGACTAGACATCTACCACCCCACTACCACTATCAGATTAGAGCCTTAAGGGAGACTAGACATCTACCACCCCACAATCAGATTATAGCCACGAGGGAGACTAGACATCCATCACCCCACTACCACTATCAAATTAGAGCCATAAGGGAGACTAGACATCTACCACCCCACTACCACTAACAGATTAGAGCCATAAGGGAGACTAGACATCTACCACCACACTACCACTATCAGATTAGAGCCATAAGGGAGACTAGACATCTACCACCCCACTACCACTATCAGATTGGAGCCATAGGGGAGCCTAGACATCTACCACCCCACTACCACTACCAGATTAGAGCCATAAGGGAGACTAGACATCTACCACCCCACTATCAAATTAGAGCCATAAGGGAGAACAGACATCTACCACCCCACTACCACTAACAGATTAGAGCCATAAGGGAGACTAGACATCTACCACCACACTACCACCATCAGATTAGAGCCATAAGGGAGACTAGACATCTACCACCCCACTACCACTATCAGATTAGAGCCATAAGGGAGACTAGACATCTACCACCCCACTATCAGATTAGAACCATAAGTGAGACTAGACATCTACCACCCCACTACCAAATTATAGCCATAAGGGAGTCTAGACATCTACCACCCCACTACCACTATCAGATTAGAGCCATAAGGGAGACTAGACATCTACCACCCCACTACCACTATCAGATTAGAGCCATAAGGGAGACTAGACATCTACCACCCCACTACCAAATTATAGCCATAAGGGAGTCTAGACATCTACCACCCCACTACCACTATCAGATTAGAGCCATAAGGGAGACTAGACATCTACCACCCCACTACCACTATCAGATTAGAGCCATAAGGGAGACTAGACATCTACCACCCCACTATCAGATTAGAGCCACGAGGGAGACTAGACATCCATCACCCCACTACCACTATCTAATTAGAGCCATAAGGGAGCTAAGACATCTACCACCCCACTACCACTAACAGATTAGAGCCATAAGGGAGACTAGACATCTACCACCACACTACCACTATCAGATTAGAGCCATAAGGGAGACTAGACATCTACCACCCCACTACCACTATCAGATTAGAGCCATAAGGGAGACTAGACATCTACCACCCCACTACCACTATCAGATTAGAGCCATAAGGGAGGCTAGACATCTACCACCCCACTAACACTATCAGATTAGAGCCATAAGGGAGACTAGACATCTACCACTACCAGATTAGAGCCATAAGGGAGACTAGACATCTACCACCTTACTACCACTATCAGATTAGAGCCATAAGGCAGACTAGACATCTACCACCCCACTACCACTATCAGATTAGAGCCATAAGGGAGACTAGACATCTACCACCCCACTACCACTATCAGATTAGAGCCATAAGGGAGCCTAGACATCTACCACCCCACTACCACTATCAAATTAGAGCCATAAGGGAGACTAGATATCTACCACCATCAGATTAGAGCCATAAGGGAGACTAGACATCTACCACCCCACAACCACTATCAGATTAGAGCCATAAGGGAGACTAGACATCTACCACCCCACTGTCAGATTAGAGCCATAAGTGAGACCAGACATCTACCACCCCACTACCAAATTATAGCCATAAGGGAGTCTAGACATCTACCACCCCACTACCACTATCAGATTAGAGCCATAAGGGAGACTAGACATCTACCACCCCACTACCACTATCAGATTAGAGCCATAAGGGAGACTAGACATCTACCACCCCACTATCAGATTATAGCCACGAGGGAGACTAGACATCCATCACCCCACTACCACTATCAAATTAGAGCCATAAGGGAGACTAGACATCTACCAACCCACTACCACTAACAGATTAGAGCCATAAGGGAGACTAGACATCTACCACCACACTACCACTATCAGATTAGAGCCATAAGGGAGCCTAGACATCTACCACCCCACTACCACTATCAAATAAGAGCCATAAGGGAGACTAGATATCTACCACCATCAGACTAGAGCCATAAGGGAGACTAGACATCTACCACCCCACTACCACTATCAGATTAGAGCCATAAGGGAGACTAGACATCTACCACCCCACTATCAGATTAGAGCCATAAGTGAGACTAGACATCTACCACCCCAAATTATAGCCATAAGGGAGTCTAGACATTTACCACCCCACTACCACTATCAGATTAGAGCCATAAGGGAGACTAGACATCTACCACCCCACTACCACTATCAGATTAGAGCCATAAGAGAGACTAGACATCTACCACCCCACTATCAGATTAGAGCCATAAGTGAGACTAGACATCTACCACCCCACTACCAAATTAAAGCCATAAGGGAGTCTAGACATCTACCACCCCACTACCACTATCAGATTAGAGCCATAAGGGAGCCTAGACATCTACCAACCCACTACCACTATCAGATTAGAGCCATAAGGGAGACTAGACATCTACCACCCCACTACCGATACCATATTATAGCCATAAGGGAGACTAGACATCTACCACCCCACTACCACTATCAGATTAGAGCCATAAGGGAGACTAGACCTCTACCACCCCACTACCACTATCAGATTAGAGCCATAAGGGAGACTAGACATCTACCACCCCACTACCACTATCAGATTAGAGCCATAAGGGAGGCTAGACATCTACCACCCCACTACCACTATCAGATTAGAGCCATAAGGGAAACTAGACATCTACCACTACCAGATTAGAGCCATAAGGGAGACTAGACATCTACCACCTTACTACCACTATCAGATTAGAGCCATAAGGCAGACTAGACATCTACCACCCCGCTACCACTATCAGATTAGAGCCATAAGGGAGACAAGACATCTACCACCCCACTACCACTATCTGATTAGAGCCATAAGGGAGCCTAGACATCTACCACCCCACTACCACTATCAAATAAGAGCCATAAGGGATACTAGATATCTACCACCATCAGATTAGAGCCATAAGGGAAACTAGACATCTACCACCCCACTACCACTATCAGATTAGAGCCATAAGGGAGACTAGACATCTACCACCCCACTATCAGATTAGAACCATAAGTGAGACTAGACATCTACCACCCCACTACCAAATTATAGCCATAAGGGAGTCTAGACATCTACCACCCCACTACCACTATCAGATTAGAGCCATAAGGGAGACTAGACATCTACCACCCCACTACCACTATCAGATTAGAGCCATAAGGGAGACTAGACATCTACCACCCCACTATCAGATTAGAGCCACGAGGGAGACTAGACATCCATCACCCCACTACCACTATCAAATTAGAGCCATAAGGGAGACTAGACATCTACCACCCCACTACCACTAACAGATTAGAGCCATAAGGGAGACTAGACATCTACCACCACACTACCACTATCAGATTAGAGCCATAAGGGAGACTAGACATCTACCACCCCACTACCACTATCAGATTAGAGCCATAAGGGAGACTAGACATCTACCACCCCACTACCACTATCAGATTAGAGCCATAAGGGAGACTAGACATCTACCACTACCAGATTAGAGCAATAAAGGAGACTAGACATCTACCACCTTACTACCACTATCAGATTAGAGCCATAAGGCAGACTAGACATCTACCACCCCACTACCACTATCAGATTAGAGCCTTAAGGGAGACTAGACATCTACCACCCCACAATCAGATTATAGCCACGAGGGAGACTAGACATCCATCACCCCACTACCACTATCAAATTAGAGCCATAAGGGAGACTAGACATCTACCACCCCACTACCACTAACAGATTAGAGCCATAAGGGAGACTAGACATCTACCACCACACTACCACTATCAGATTAGAGCCATAAGGGAGACTAGACATCTACCACCCCACTACCACTATCAGATTGGAGCCATAGGGGAGCCTAGACATCTACCACCCCACTACCACTATCAGATTAGAGCCATAAGGGAGACTAGACATCTACCACCCCACTATCAAATTAGAGCCATAAGGGAGACTAGACATCTACCACCCCACTACCACTAACAGATTAGAGCCATAAGGGAGACTAGACATCTACCACCACACTACCACCATCAGATTAGAGCCATAAGGGAGACTAGACATCTACCACCCCACTACCACTATCAGATTAGAGCCATAAGGGAGACTAGACATCTACCACCCCACTATCAGATTAGAACCATAAGTGAGACTAGACATCTACCACCCCACTACCAAATTATAGCCATAAGGGAGTCTAGACATCTACCACCCCACTACCACTATCAGATTAGAGCCATAAGGGAGACTAGACATCTACCACCCCACTACCACTATCAGATTAGAGCCATAAGGGAGACTAGACATCTACCACCCCACTATCAGATTAGAGCCACGAGGGAGACTAGACATCCATCACCCCACTACCACTATCAAATTAGAGCCATAAGGGAGACTAGACATCTACCACCCCACTACCACTAACAGATTAGAGCCATAAGGGAGACTAGACATCTACCACCACACTACCACTATCAGATTAGAGCCATAAGGGAGACTAGACATCTACCACCCCACTACCACTATCAGATTAGAGCCATAAGGGAGACTAGACATCTACCACCCCACTACCACTATCAGATTAGAGCCATAAGGGAGACTAGACATCTACCACTACCAGATTAGAGCAATAAAGGAGACTAGACATCTACCACCTTACTACCACTATCAGATTAGAGCCATAAGGCAGACTAGACATCTACCACCCCACTACCACTATCAGATTAGAGCCTTAAGGGAGACTAGACATCTACCACCCCACAATCAGATTATAGCCACGAGGGAGACTAGACATCCATCACCCCACTACCACTATCAAATTAGAGCCATAAGGGAGACTAGACATCTACCACCCCACTACCACTAACAGATTAGAGCCATAAGGGAGACTAGACATCTACCACCACACTACCACTATCAGATTAGAGCCATAAGGGAGACTAGACATCTACCACCCCACTACCACTATCAGATTGGAGCCATAGGGGAGCATAGACATCTACCACCCCACTACCACTATCAGATTAGAGCCATAAGGGAGACTAGACATCTACCACCCCACTATCAGATTATAGCCATAAGGGAGACTAGACATCTACCACCCCACTACCACTATCAGATTAGAGCCATAAGGGAGAATAGACATCTACCACTACCAGTTTAGAGCCATAAGGGAGACTAGACATCTACCACCTTACTACCACTATCAGATTAGAGCCATAAGGCAGACTAGACATCTACCACCCCACTACCACTATCAGATTGGAGCCATAAGGTAGACTAGACATCTACCACTACCAGATTAGAGCCATAAGGGAGACTAGACATCTACCACCACACTGCAACTATCAGATTAGAGCCATAAGGGAGCCTAGACATCTACCACCCCACTACCACTATCAGATTCGAGCCATAAGGGAGACTAGACATCTACCACCCCACTACCACTACCAGATTATAGCCATAAGGGAGACTAGACATCTACCACCCCACTACCACTACCAGATTATAGCCATAAGGGAGACTAGACATCTACCACCCCACTACCACTATCAGATTAGAGCCATAAGGGAGACTAGACATCTACCACCCCACTACCACTATCAGATTAGAGCCATAAGGGAGTCTAGACATCTACCACCCCACTACCACTATCAGATTAGAGCCATAAGGGAGCCTAGACATCTACCACCCCACTACCACTATCAGATTAGAGCCATAAGGGAGCCTAGACATCTACCACCCCACTACCACTACCAGATTATAGCCATAAGGGAGACTAGACATCTACCACCCCACTACCACTATCAGATTAGAGCAATAAGGGAGACTAGACATCTACCACCCCACTACCACTATCAAATTAGAGCCACAAGGGAGACTAGACATCTACCACCCCACTACCACTATCAGATTAGAGCCATAAGGGAGCCTAGACATCTACCACCCCACTACCACTATCAGATTAGAGCCATAAGGGAGACTAGACATCTACCACTACCAGATTAGAGCCATAAGGGAGACTAGACATCTACCACCCCACTATCAGATTAGAGCCATGAGGGAGACTAGACATCTACCACCCCACTACCACTATCAAATTAGAGCCTTAAGGGAGACTAGACATCTACCACCCCACTACCACTATCAGATTAGAGCCATAAGGGAGACTAGACATCTACCACCCCACTATCAGATTAGAGCCATAAGTGAGACTAGACATCTACCACCCCACTACCAAATTAGAGCCATAAGGGAGTCTAGACATCTACCACCCCACTACCACTATCAGATTAGAGCCATAAGGGAGCCTAGACATCTACCACCCCACTACCACTATCAGATTAGAGCCATAAGGGAGCCTAGACATCTACCACCCCACTACCACTACCAGATTATAGCCATAAGGGAGACTAGACATCTACCACCCCACTACCACTATCAGATTAGAGCAATAAGGGAGACTAGACATCTACCACCCCACTACCACTATCAAATTAGAGCCACAAGGGAGACTAGACATCTACCACCCCACTACCACTATCAGATTAGAGCCATAAGGGAGACTAGACATCTACCACCCCACTACCACTATCAGATTAGAGCCATAAGGGAGACTAGACATCTACCACTACCAGATTAGAGCCATAAGGGAGACTAGACATCTACCACCCCACTATCAGATTAGAGCCATGAGGGAGACTAGACATCTACCACCCCACTACCACTATCAAATTAGAGCCTTAAGGGAGACTAGACATCTACCACCCCACTACCACTATCAGATTAGAGCCATAAGGGAGACTAGACATCTACCACCCCACTATCAGATTAGAGCCATAAGTGAGACTAGACATCTACCACCCCACTACCAAATTAGAGCCATAAGGGAGTCTAGACATCTACCACCCCACTACCACTATCAGATTAGAGCCATAAGGGAGCCTAGACATCTACCACCCCACTACCACTATCAGATTAGAGCCATAAGGGAGCCTAGACATCTACCACCCCACTACCACTACCAGATTATAGCCATAAGGGAGACTAGACATCTACGACTTCCTGTTGAATCTGCAGACGTGTTGCTGTGCGTTTTGTTGCTGTGCGATTTGCTGCGAACTTTACTTTACTTTGCTAGCTGACAACTTTACGTTTTTTGTTTTGTTTCTGTTTTTAATTACCGTTTATATTTTTAGTTTTTCCATCGCAACTTTTTTCCCTCATTCAACCTTTTCACTCCGGACGCTTTATCTGGACATGGTTCGTCAACACCTTCAACAGCCGAAGCTAAGTAGTAACATTAACATGATGTCTTCTAATTGCAGTCGCTGTACTCATAGTATACAGGAGAACGATCGCCTTACGGCGAAAATAGCTGTGCTGCAAGCCCAGCTTCAGACGCAATCGTTAGGCAAGGGTATTTTCAGTGTAGGAAAGGAAGAAACAGCGTCTGTGCCACCAGTAAGTACAGATAGTAACGTTAGTATAAATCCCCCCGCACAGTCCCCGCAGCCGGACAACTTTCTCATGGCTTCTGGAGGGAAATGCTGTTGGAATGCTCAACCGGTGTCGCTCATTCAGCCGACAGAAACTTTCAACCGGTTTTCCCCATTATGTAGCGAGTCGGAGTCTGAGTCTGAGTCTTCTCTTGTCTCTACTCCTCCCGTTACGGGGTCTGAGACGCCGAAGGCTCCCACCGTTAGCTCTGACAAATTGAAAACCCTAGTCATTGGCGACTCCATTACCCGCAGTATTAGACTTAAAACGAATCACCCAGCGATCATACACTGTTTACCAGGGGGCAGGGCTACCGACGTTAAGGCTAATCTTAAGATGGTGCTGGCTAAAGCTAAATCTGGCGAGTGTAGAGAGTATAGAGATATTGTTATCCACGTCGGCACCAACGATGTTAGGATGAAACAGTCAGAGGTCACCAAGTGCAACATAGCTTCAGCGTGTAAATCAGCTAGAAAGATGTGTCGGCATCGAGTAATTGTCTCTGGCCCCCTCCCAGTTAGGGGGAGTGACGAGCTCTACAGCAGAGTCTCAGCACTCAATCGCTGGTTGAAAACTGTTTTCTGCCCATCCCAAAAGATAGAATTTGTAGATAATTGGCCCTCTTTCTGGGACTCACCCACAAACAGGACCAAGCCTGACCTGCTAAGGAGTGACGGACTCCATCCTACCTGGAGGGGTGCTCTCATCTTATCTACCAACATAGATAGGGCTCTAACTCCTTTAGCCCCACAATGAAATAGGGTGCAGGCCAGGCAGCAGGCTGTTAGCCAACCTGCCAGCTTAGTGGAGTCTGCCAATAGCACAGTCAGTGTAGTCAGCTCAGCCATACCCATTGAGACTGTGTCTGTGCCTCGACCTAGGTTGGGCAAAACTAAACATGGCGGTGTTCGCCTTAGCAATCTTATTAGGATAAAGACCTCCTCCATTCCTGCCATTATTGAAAGAGATCGTGATACCTCACATCTCAAAATAGGGTTACTTAATGTTAGATCCCTCACTTCAAAGGCAGTCATAGTCAATGAACTAATCACTGATCATAATCTTGATGTGATTGGCCTGACTGAAACATGGCTTAAGCCTGATGAATTTACTGTGTTAAATGAGGCCTCACCTCCTGGTTACACTAGTGACCATATCCCCCGTGCATCCCGCAAAGGCGGAGGTGTTGCTAACATCTACGATAGCAAATTTCAATTTACAAAAAAAAAAATGGCGTTTTCGTCTTTTGAGCTTCTAGTCATGAAATCTATGCAGCCTACTCAATCACTTTTTATAGCTACTGTTTACAGGCCTCCTGGGCCATATACAGCGTTCCTCTCTGAGTTTCCTGAATTCCTATCAGACCTTGTAGTCATAGCAGATCATATTCTAATTTTTGGTGATTTTAATATTCACATGGAGAAGTCCACAGACCCACTCCAAAAGTCTTTCGGAGCCATCATCGACTCAGTGGGTTTTGTCCAACATGTCTCTGGACCTACTCACTGCCACAGTCATACTCTGGACCTAGTTTTGTCCCATGGAATAAATGTTGTAGATCTTAATGTTTTTCCACATAATCCTGGACTATCGGACCACCATTTTATTACGTTTGCAATCGCAACAAATAATCTGCTCAGACCCCAACCAAGGAGCATCAAAAGTCGTGCTATAAATTCTCAGACAACACAAAAATTCCTTGATGCCCTTCCAGACTCCTTCTGCCTACCCAAGGACGTCAGAGGACAAAAATCAGTTAACCACTTAACTGAGGAACTCAATTTAACCTTGCGCAATACCCTAGATGCAGTTGCACCCCTAAAAACGAAAAACATTTGTCATAAGAAACTAGCTCCCTGGTATACAGAAAATACCCGAGCTTTGAAGCAAGCTTCCAGGAAATTGGAACGGAAATGGCGCCACACAAAACTGGAAGTCTTCCGACTAGCTTGGAAAGACAGTACCGTGCATTACCGAAGAGCCCTCACTGCTGCTCGATCATCCTACTTTTCCAACTTAATCGAGGAAAATAAGAACAATCCAAAATTTCTTTTTGATACTGTTGCAAAGCTAACTAAAAAGCAGCATTCCCCAAGAGAGGATGGCTTTCACTTCAGCAGTAATAAATTCATGAACTTCTTTGAGGAAAAGATCATGACCATTAGAAAGCAAATTACGGACTCCTCTTTGAATCTGCGTATTCCTCCAGGGCTTAGCTGTCCTGGATCTGCACAGCTCTGCGAGGGCCTGGGATCGGGAGAGACACTTAAGTGTTTTAGTATTATATCTCTTGACACAATGATGAAAATAATCATGGCCTCTAAACCTTCAAGCTGCATACTGGATCCTATTCCTACTAAACTGCTGAAGGAGCTGCTTCCTGTGCTTGGCCCTCCTATGTTGAACATAATAAACAGCTCTCTATCCACCGGATGTGTACCAAACTCACTAAAAGTGGCAGTGATAAAGCCTCTCTTGAAAAAGCCAAACCTTGACCCGGAAAATATAAAAAACTATCGGCCTATATCGAATCTTCCATTCCTCTCAAAAATTTTAGAAAAAGCTGTTGCGCAGCAACTCACTGCCTTTCTGAAGACAAACAATGTATACGAAATGCTTCAGTCTGGTTTTAGACCCCATCATAGCACTGAGACTGCACTTGTGAAGGTGGTAAATGACCTTTTAATGGCGTCAGACCGAGGCTCTGCATCTGTCCTCGTGCTACTAGACCTTAGTGCTGCCTTTGACACCATCGATCACCACATTCTTTTGGAGAGACTGGAAACCCAAATTGGTCTACACGGACAAGTTCTGGCCTGGTTTAGATCTTACCTGTCGGAAAGATATCAGTTTGTCTCTGTGAATGGTCTGTCCTCTGACAAATCAACTGTACATTTCGGTGTTCCTCAAGGTTCCGTTTTAGGACCACTATTGTTTTCACTATATATTTTACCTCTTGGGGATGTTATTCGAAAACATAATGTTAACTTTCACTGCTATGCGGATGACACACAGCTGTACATTTCAATGAAACATGGTGAAGCCCCAAAATTGCCCTCGCTAGAAGCCTGTGTTTCAGACATAAGGAAGTGGATGGCTGAAAACTTTCTACTTTTAAACTCGGACAAAACAGAGATGCTTGTTCTAGGTCCCAAGAAACAAAGAGATCTTCTGTTAAATCTGACAATTCATCTTGATGTTTGTAAAGTCGTCTCAAATAAAACTGTGAAGGACCTCGGCGTTACTCTTGACCCTGATCTCTCTTTTGACGAACATATCAAGACTGTTTCAAGGACAGCTTTTTTCCATCTACGTAACATTGCAAAAATCAGAAATTTTCTGTCCAAAAATGATGCAGAAAAATTAATCCATGCATTTGTTACTTCTAGGTTAGACTACTGCAATGCTCTACTTTCCGGCTACCCGGATAAAGCACTAAATAAACTTCAGTTAGTGCTAAATACGGCTGCTAGAATCCTGACTAGAACCAAGAAATTTGATCATATTACTCCAGTGCTAGCTTCCCTACACTGGCTTCCCGTTAAGGCAAGGGCTGATTTCAAGGTTTTACTGTTAACCTTTAAAGCGTTACATGGGCTTGCTCCTACCTATCTTTCCGAGTTGGTCCTGCCGTACATACCTACACGTACGCTACGGTCACAAGACGCAGGCCTCCTAATTGTCCCTAAAATTTCTAAGCAAACAGCTGGAGGCAGGGCTTTCTCCTATAGATCTCCATTTTTATGGAACAGTCTGCCTACCCATGTGAGAGACGCAGACTCAGTCTCAACCTTTAAGTCTTTACTGAAGACTTATCTCTTCAGTAGGTCATATGATTGAGTGTAGTCTGGCCCAGGAGTGTGAAGGTGAACGGAAAGGCTCTGGAGCAACGAACCGCCCTTGCTGTCTCTCCAGGGCCGGTTCCCCTCTCTCCACTGGGATTCTCTGCCTCTAACCCTGTTACTGGGGCTGAGTCACTGGCTTGCTGGTGCTCTTTCATGCCGTCCCTAGGAGGGGTGCGTCACTTGAGTGGGTTGAGTTACTGACGTGAACTTCCTGTCTGGGTTGGCGCCCCCCCCTGGTTGTGCTGTGGTGGAGACCTTTGTGGGCTATACTCGGCCTTGTCTCAGGATTGTAAGTTGGTGGTTGAGGATATCCCCTAGTGGTGTGGGGGCTGTGCTTTGGCAGAGTGGGTGGGGTTATATCCTTCCTGTTTGGCCCTGTCCGGGGGTTTCTTCGGATGGGGCCACAGTGTCTCCTGACCGCTCCTGTCTCAGCCTCCAGTATTTATGCTGCAGTAGTTTATGTGTCGGGGGGCTAGGGTCAGTTGGTTATACCTGGAATACTTCTCCTGTCTTATCCAGTGTCCTGTGTGAATTTAAGTATGCTCTCTCTAATTCTCTCGTTCTCTCTTTCTCTCTGAGAACCTGAGCCCTAGGACCATACGTCAGGACTACCGGGCATGCTGACACCTTGCTGTCCCCAGTCCGCCCGGCCTTGCTGCTATTCCAGTTTCAACTGTTTCTGCCTGCGGTTACGAAACCCCTACCTGTCCCAGACCTGCTGTTTTCAACTCTTAATGATCGGCGATGAAAAGCCAACTGAGATTTATTCCTGATTATTATTTGACCATGCTTGTCATTTATGAACATTTTGAAAATCTTGGCTCTCTCTAATTTTCTCCTTCTCTCTTTCTCTCGGAGGACCTGAGCCCTAGGACCATACGTCGGGACTACCGGCCGTGGTGACTCCTTGCTGCCCCCAGTCCGCCTGGCCTTGCTGCTATTCCAGTTTCAGCTGTTCTGCCTGCGGTTATGGAACCGCCACCTGTCCCAGACCTGTTGTTTTTCAACTCTTAATGATCAGCTATGAAAAGCCAACTGAAAATTATTCATGATTATTATTTGACCATGCTTGTCACTTATGAACATTTTTGAACATCTTGGCATAGTTCTGTTATAATCTCCACCCGGCACAGCCAGAAGAGGACTGGCCACCCCTCATAGCCTGGTTCCTCTCTAGGTTTCTTCCTAGGTTTTGGCCTTTCTAGGGAGTTTTTCCTAGCCACCGTGCTTCTACACCTGCATTCTAGCTGTTTGGGGTTTTAGGCTGGGTTTCTGTACAGCACTTCGAGATATTATCTGATGTACGAAGGGCTATATAAAATAAAATTGATTGATTGATTGATTGATCTACCACCCCACTACCACTACAAGATTAGAGCCATAAGGGAGACTAGACATCTACCACCCCACTACCACTATCAAATTAGAGCCATAAGGGAGACTAGATATCTGCCACCATCAGATTAGAGCCATAAGGGAGACTAGACATCTACCACCCCACTACCACTATCAGATTAGAGCCATAAGGGAGACTAGACATCTACCACCCCACAACCACTATCAGATTAGAGCCATAAGGGAGACTAGACATCTACCACCCCACTACCACTAACAGATTAGAGCCAGAAGGGAGACTAGACATCTACCACCACACTACCACTATCAGATTAGAGCCATAAGGGAGACTAGACATCTACCACCCCACTACCACTATCAGATTCGAGCCATAAGGGAGACTAGACATCTACCACCCCACTACCACTACCAGATTATAGCCATAAGGGAGACTAGACATCTACCACCCCACTACCACTACCAGATTATAGCCATAAGGTAGACTAGACATCTACCACTACCAGATTAGAGCCATAAGGGAGACTAGACATCTACCACCCCACTACCACTACCAGATTATAGCCATAAGGGAGACTAGACATCTACCACCCCACTACCACTATCAGATTAGAGCCATAAGGGAGACTAGACATCTACCACCCCACTACCACTATAAGATTAGAGCCATAAGGGAGTCTAGACATCTACCACCCCACTACCACTATCAGATTAGAGCCATAAGGGAGCCTAGACATCTACCACCCCACTACCACTATCAGATTAGAGCCATAAGGGAGCCTAGACATCTACCACCCCACTACCACTACCAGATTATAGCCATAAGGGAGACTAGACATCTACCACCCCAATACCACTATCAGATTAGAGCAATAAGGGAGACTAGACATCTACCACCCCACTACCACTATCAAATTAGAGCCACAAGGGAGACTAGACATCTACCACCCCACTACCACTATAAGATTAGAGCCATAAGGGAGACTAGACATCTACCACCCCACTACCACTATCAGATTAGAGCCATAAGGGAGACTAGACATCTACCACCACACTACCAATATCAAATTAGAGCCACAAGGGAGACTAGACATCTACCACCCCACTACCACTATCAAATTAGAGCCACGAGGGAGACTAGACATCCATCACCCCACTACCACTATTAAATTAGAGCCATAAGGGAGACTAGACATCTACCACCCAACTACCACTAACAGATTAGAGCCATAAGGGAGACTAGACATCTACCAATACCAGATTAGAGCCATAAGGGAGACTAGACATCTACCACCCCAATTTCAGATTAGAGCCATGAGGGAGACTAGACATCTACCACCCCACTACCACTATCAAATTAAAGCCTTAAGGGAGACTAGACATCTACCACCCCACTACCACTATCAGATTAGAGCCATAAGGGAGACTAGACATCTACCACCCCACTATCAGATTAGAGCCATAAGTGAGACTAGACATCTACCACCCCACTACCAAATTAGAGCCATAAGGGAGACTAGACATCTACCACCCCACTACCACTATCAGATTAGAGCCATAAGGGAGCCTAGACATCTATCACCCCTCTACCACTATCAGATTAGAGCCATAAGGGAGCCTAGACATCTACCACCCCACTACCACTACAAGATTAGAGCCATAAGGGAGACTAGACATCTACCACCCCACTACCACTATCAAATTAGAGCCATAAGGGAGACTAGATATCTACCACCATCAGATTAGAGCCATAAGGGAGACTAGACATCTACCACCCCACTACCACTATCAGATTAGAGCCATAAGGGAGACTAGACATCTACCACCCCACAACCACTATCAGATTAGAGCCATAAGGGAGACTAGACATCTACCACCCCACTACCACTTTTAGATTAGAGCCATAATGGAGACTAGACATCTACCACCCCACTACCACTATCAGATTAGAGCCATAAGGGAGACTAGACATCTACCACTACCAGATTAGAGCCATAAGGGAGACTAGACATCTACCACCTTACTACCACTATCAGATTAGTGCCATCAGGCAAACTAGACATCTACCACCCCACTACCACTATCAGATTAGAGCCATAAGGGAGACTAGACATCTACCACCCCACTACCACTATCAGATTAGAGCCATAAGGGAGCCTAGACATCTACCACCCACTACCACTATCAGATTAGAGCCATAAGGGAGACTAGACATCTACCACCCCACTATCAGATTAGAGCCATGAGGGAGACTAGACATCTACCACCGCACTACCACTATCAAATTAGAGCCATAAGGGAGACTAGACATCTACCACCCCACTACCACTATCAGATTAGAGCCATAAGGGAGACTAGACATCTACCACCCCACTAACAGATTAGAGCCATAAGTGAGACTAGACATCAACCACCCCACTACCAAATTAGAGCCATAAAGGAGTCTAGACATCTACCACCCCACTACCACTATCAGATTAGAGCCATAAGGGAGCCTAGACATCTATCACCCCTCTACCACTATCAGATTAGAGCCATAAGGGAGCCTAGACATCTACCACCCCACTACCACTACAAGATTAGAGCCATAAGGGAGACTAGACATCTACCACCCCACTACCACTATCAAATTAGAGCCATAAGGGAGACTAGATATCTACCACCATCAGATTAGAGCCATAAGGGAGACTAGACATCTACCACCCCACTACCACTATCAGATTAGAGCCATAAGGGAGACTAGACATCTACCACCCCACAACCACTATCAGATTAGAGCCATAAGGGAGACTAGACATCTACCACCCCACTACCACTTTTAGATTAGAGCCATAATGGAGACTAGACATCTACCACCCCACTACCACTATCAGATTAGAGCCATAAGGGAGACTAGACAAATACCACTACCAGATTAGAGCCATAAGGGAGACTAGACATCTACCACCTTACTACCACTATCAGATTAGTGCCATCAGGCAAACTAGACATCTACCACCCCACTACCACTATCAGATTAGAGCCATAAGGGAGACTAGACATCTACCACCCCACTACCACTATCAGATTAGAGCCATAAGGGAGCCTAGACATCTACCACCCACTACCACTATCAGATTAGAGCCATAAGGGAGACTAGACATCTACCACCCCACTATCAGATTAGAGCCATGAGGGAGACTAGACATCTACCACCGCACTACCACTATCAAATTAGAGCCATAAGGGAGACTAGACATCTACCACCCCACTACCACTATCAGATTAGAGCCATAAGGGAGACTAGACATCTACCACCCCACTAACAGATTAGAGCCATAAGTGAGACTAGACATCAACCACCCCACTACCAAATTAGAGCCATAAAGGAGTCTAGACATCTACCACCCCACTACCACTATCAGATTAGAGCCATAAGGGAGCCTAGACATCTACCAACCCACTACCACTATCAGATTAGAGCCATAAGGGAGACTAGACATCTACCACCCCACTACCAATACCAGATTATAGCCATAAGGGAGACTAGACATCTACCACCCCACTACCACTATCAGATTAGAGCCATAAGGGAGACTAGACCTCTACCACCCCACTACCACTATTAGATTAGAGCCATAAGGGAGACTAGACATCTACCACCCCACTACCACTATCAGATTAGAGCCATAAGGGAGACTAGACATCTACCACCCCACTACCACTATCAGATTAGAGCCATAAGGGAGGATAGACATCTACCACCCCACTACCACTATCAGATTAGAGCCATAAGGAAAACTAGACATCTACCACTACCAGATTAGAGCCATAAGGGAGACTAGACATCTACCACCTTACTACCACTATCAGATTAGAGCCATAAGGCAGACTAGACATCTACCACCCCGCTACCACTATCAGATTAGAGCCATAAGGGAGACAAGACATCTACCACCCCACTACCACTATCAGATTAGAGCCATAAGGGAGCCTAGACATCTACCACCCCACTACCACTATCAAATAAGAGCCATAAGGGAGACTAGATATCTACCACCATCAGATTAGAGCCATAAGGGAGACTAGACATCTACCACCCCACTACCACTATCAAATTAGAGCCATAAGGGAGACTAGATATCTACCACCATCAGATTAGAGCCATAAGGGAGACTAGACATCTACCACCCCACTACCACTATCAGATTAGAGCCATAAGGGAGACTAGACATCTACCACCCCACTACCACTATCAGATTAGAGCCATAAGGGAGGCTAGACATCTACCACCCCACTACCACTATCAGATTAGAGCCATAAGGAAAACTAGACATCTACCACTACCAGATTAGAGCCATAAGGGAGACTAGACATCTACCACCTTACTACCACTATCAGATTAGAGCCATAAGGCAGACTAGACATCTACCACCCCGCTACCACTATCAGATTAGAGCCATAAGGGAGACAAGACATCTACCACCCCACTACCACTATCAGATTAGAGCCATAAGGGAGCCTAGACATCTACCACCCCACTACCACTATCAAATAAGAGCCATAAGGGAGACTAGATATCTACCACCATCAGATTAGAGCCATAAGGGAGACTAGACATCTACCACCCCACTACCACTATCAAATTAGAGCCATAAGGGAGACTAGATATCTACCACCATCAGATTAGAGCCATAAGGGAGACTAGACATCTACCACCCCACTACCACTATCAGATTAGAGCCATAAGGGAGACTAGACATCTACCACCCCACTATCAGATTAGAGCCATAAGTGAGACTAGACATCTACCACCACACTACCAATATCAAATTAGAGCCATAAGGGAGACTAGACATCTACCACCCCACTACCACTAACAGATTAGAGCCAGAAGGGAGACTAGACATCTACCACCGCACTACCACTATCAAATTAGAGCCATAAGGGAGACTAGACATCTACCACCCCACTACCACTATCAGATTAGAGCCATAAGGGAGCCTAGACATCTACCAACCCACTACCACTATCAGATTAGAGCCATAAGGGAGACTAGACATCTACCACCCCACTACCAATACCAGATTATAGCCATAAGGGAGACTAGACATCTACCACCCCACTACCACTATCAGATTAGAGCCATAAGGGAGACTAGACCTCTACCACCCCACTACCACTATTAGATTAGAGCCATAAGGGAGACTAGACATCTACCACCCCACTACCACTATCAGATTAGAGCCATAAGGGAGACTAGACATCTACCACCCCACTACCACTATCAGATTAGAGCCATAAGGGAGGCTAGACATCTACCACCCCACTACCACTATCAGATTAGAGCCATAAGGAAAACTAGACATCTACCACTACCAGATTAGAGCCATAAGGGAGACTAGACATCTACCACCTTACTACCACTATCAGATTAGAGCCATAAGGCAGACTAGACATCTACCACCCCGCTACCACTATCAGATTAGAGCCATAAGGGAGACAAGACATCTACCACCCCACTACCACTATCAGATTAGAGCCATAAGGGAGCCTAGACATCTACCACCCCACTACCACTATCAAATAAGAGCCATAAGGGAGACTAGATATCTACCACCATCAGATTAGAGCCATAAGGGAGACTAGACATCTACCACCCCACTACCACTATCAAATTAGAGCCATAAGGGAGACTAGATATCTACCACCATCAGATTAGAGCCATAAGGGAGACTAGACATCTACCACCCCACTACCACTATCAGATTAGAGCCATAAGGGAGACTAGACATCTACCACCCCACTATCAGATTAGAGCCATAAGTGAGACTAGACATCTACCACCACACTACCAATATCAAATTAGAGCCATAAGGGAGACTAGACATCTACCACCCCACTACCACTAACAGATTAGAGCCAGAAGGGAGACTAGACATCTACCACCACACTACCACTATCAGATTAGAGCCATAAGGGAGACTAGACATCTACCACCCCACTACCACTATCAGATTGAACCATAAGGTAGACTAGACATCTACCACTACCAGATTAGAGCCATAAGGGAGACTAGACATCTACCACCACACTGCCACTATCAGATTAGAGCCATAAGGGAGCCTAGACATCTACCACCCCACTACCACTATCAGATTCGAGCCATAAGGGAGACTAGACATCTACCACCCCACTACCACTACCAGATTATAGCCATAAGGGAGACTAGACATCTACCACCCCACTACCACTATCAGATTAGAGCCATAAGGGAGACTAGACATCTACCACCCCACTACCACTATAAGATTAGAGCCATAAGGGAGTCTAGACATCTTCCACCCCACTACCACTATCAGATTAGAGCCATAAGGGAGCCTAGACATCTACCATCCCACTACCACTATCAGATTAGAGCCATAAGGGAGACTAGACATCTACCACCCCACTACCACTATCAAATTAGAGCCATAAGGGAGACTAGATATCTACCACCATCAGATTAGAGCCATAAGGGAGACTAGACATCTACCACCCCACTACCACTATCAGATTAGAGCCATAAGGGAGACTAGACATCTACCACCCCACAACCACTATCAGATTAGAGCCATAAGGGAGACTAGACATCTACCACCCCACTACCACTTTTAGATTAGAGCCATAATGGAGACTAGACATCTACCACCCCACTACCACTATCAGATTAGAGCCATAAGGGAGACTAGAAATCTACCACTACCAGATTAGAGCCATAAGGGAGACTAGACATCTACCACCTTACTACCACTATCAGATTAGTGCCATCAGGCAAACTAGACATCTACCACCCCACTACCACTATCAGATTAGAGCCATAAGGGAGACTAGACATCTACCACCCCACTACCACTATCAGATCAGAGCCATAAGGGAGCCTAGACATCTACCACCCACTACCACTATCAGATTAGAGCCATAAGGGAGACTAGACATCTACCACCCCACTATCAGATTAGAGCCATGAGGGAGACTAGACATCTACCACCGCACTACCACTATCAAATTAGAGCCATAAGGGAGACTAGACATCTACCACCCCACTACCACTATCAGATTAGAGCCATAAGGGAGACTAGACATCTACCACCCCACTAACAGATTAGAGCCATAAGTGAGACTAGACATCAACCACCCCACTACCAAATTAGAGCCATAAAGGAGTCTAGACATCTACCACCCCACTACCACTATCAGATTAGAGCCATAAGAGAGCCTAGACATCTACCAACCCACTACCACTATCAGATTAGAGCCATAAGGGAGACTAGACATCTACCACCCCACTACCAATACCAGATTATAGCCATAAGGGAGACTAGACATCTACCACCCCACTACCACTATCAGATTAGAGCCATAAGGGAGACTAGACCTCTACCACCCCACTACCACTATTAGATTAGAGCCATAAGGGAGACTAGACATCTACCACCCCACTACCACTATCAGATTAGAGCCATAAGGGAGACTAGACATCTACCACCCCACTACCACTATCAGATTAGAGCCATAAGGGAGGCTAGACATCTACCACCCCACTACCACTATCAGATTAGAGCCATAAGGGAAACTAGACATCTACCACTACCAGATTAGAGCCATAAGGGAGACTAGACATCTACCACCTTACTACCACTATCAGATTAGAGCCATAAGGCAGACTAGACATCTACCACCCCGCTACCACTATCAGAGAGCCATAAGGGAGACAAGACATCTACCACCCCACTACCACTATCAGATTAGAGCCATAAGGGAGCCTAGACATCTACCACCCCACTACCACTATCAAATAAGAGCCATAAGGGAGACTAGATATCTACCACCATCAGATTAGAGCCATAAGGGAGACTAGACATCTACCACCCCACTACCACTATCAAATTAGAGCCATAAGGGAGACTAGATATCTACCACCATCAGATTAGAGCCATAAGGGAGACTAGACATCTACCACCCCACTACCACTATCAGATTAGAGCCATAAGGGAGACTAGACATCTACCACCCCACAACCACTATCAGATTAGAGCCATAAGGGAGACTAGACATCTACCACCCCACTACCACTTTTAGATTAGAGCCATAATGGAGACTAGACATCTACCACCCCACTACCACTATCAGATTAGAGCCATAAGGGAAACTAGACATCTACCACTACCAGATTAGAGCCATAAGGGAGACTAGACATCTACCACCTTACTACCACTATCAGATTAGAGCCATAAAGCAGACTAGACATCTACCACCCCGCTACCACTATCAGATTAGAGCCATAAGGGAGACAAGACATCTACCACCCCACTACCACTATCAGATTAGAGCCATAAGGGAGCCTAGACATCTACCACCCCACTACCACTATCAAATAAGAGCCATAAGGGAGACTAGATATCTACCACCATCAGATTAGAGCCATAAGGGAGACTAGATATCTACCACCATCAGATTAGAGCCATAAGGGAGACTAGACATCTACCACCCCACTACCACTATCAAATTAGAGCCATAAGGGAGACTAGATATCTACCACCATCAGATTAGAGCCATAAGGGAGACTAGACATCTACCACCCCACTACCACTATCAGATTAGAGCCATAAGGGAGACTAGACATCTACCACCCCACAACCACTATCAGATTAGAGCCATAAGGGAGACTAGACATCTACCACCCCACTACCACTTTTAGATTAGAGCCATAATGGAGACTAGACATCTACCACCCCACTACCACTATCAGATTAGAGCCATAAGGGAGACTAGACAAATACCACTACCAGATTAGAGCCATAAGGGAGACTAGACATCTACCACCTTACTACCACTATCAGATTAGTGCCATCAGGCAAACTAGACATCTACCACCCCACTACCACTATCAGATTAGAGCCATAAGGGAGACTAGACATCTACCACCCCACTACCACTATCAGATTAGAGCCATAAGGGAGCCTAGACATCTACCACCCACTACCACTATCAGATTAGAGCCATAAGGGAGACTAGACATCTACCACCCCACTATCAGATTAGAGCCATGAGGGAGACTAGACATCTACCACCGCACTACCACTATCAAATTAGAGCCATAAGGGAGACTAGACATCTACCACCCCACTACCACTATCAGATTAGAGCCATAAGGGAGACTAGACATCTACCACCCCACTAACAGATTAGAGCCATAAGTGAGACTAGACATCAACCACCCCACTACCAAATTAGAGCCATAAAGGAGTCTAGACATCTACCACCCCACTACCACTATCAGATTAGAGCCATAAGGGAGCCTAGACATCTACCAACCCACTACCACTATCAGATTAGAGCCATAAGGGAGACTAGACATCTACCACCCCACTACCAATACCAGATTATAGCCATAAGGGAGACTAGACATCTACCACCCCACTACCACTATCAGATTAGAGCCATAAGGGAGACTAGACCTCTACCACCCCACTACCACTATTAGATTAGAGCCATAAGGGAGACTAGACATCTACCACCCCACTACCACTATCAGATTAGAGCCATAAGGGAGACTAGACATCTACCACCCCACTACCACTATCAGATTAGAGCCATAAGGGAGGATAGACATCTACCACCCCACTACCACTATCAGATTAGAGCCATAAGGAAAACTAGACATCTACCACTACCAGATTAGAGCCATAAGGGAGACTAGACATCTACCACCTTACTACCACTATCAGATTAGAGCCATAAGGCAGACTAGACATCTACCACCCCGCTACCACTATCAGATTAGAGCCATAAGGGAGACAAGACATCTACCACCCCACTACCACTATCAGATTAGAGCCATAAGGGAGCCTAGACATCTACCACCCCACTACCACTATCAAATAAGAGCCATAAGGGAGACTAGATATCTACCACCATCAGATTAGAGCCATAAGGGAGACTAGACATCTACCACCCCACTACCACTATCAAATTAGAGCCATAAGGGAGACTAGATATCTACCACCATCAGATTAGAGCCATAAGGGAGACTAGACATCTACCACCCCACTACCACTATCAGATTAGAGCCATAAGGGAGACTAGACATCTACCACCCCACTACCACTATCAGATTAGAGCCATAAGGGAGGCTAGACATCTACCACCCCACTACCACTATCAGATTAGAGCCATAAGGAAAACTAGACATCTACCACTACCAGATTAGAGCCATAAGGGAGACTAGACATCTACCACCTTACTACCACTATCAGATTAGAGCCATAAGGCAGACTAGACATCTACCACCCCGCTACCACTATCAGATTAGAGCCATAAGGGAGACAAGACATCTACCACCCCACTACCACTATCAGATTAGAGCCATAAGGGAGCCTAGACATCTACCACCCCACTACCACTATCAAATAAGAGCCATAAGGGAGACTAGATATCTACCACCATCAGATTAGAGCCATAAGGGAGACTAGACATCTACCACCCCACTACCACTATCAAATTAGAGCCATAAGGGAGACTAGATATCTACCACCATCAGATTAGAGCCATAAGGGAGACTAGACATCTACCACCCCACTACCACTATCAGATTAGAGCCATAAGGGAGACTAGACATCTACCACCCCACTATCAGATTAGAGCCATAAGTGAGACTAGACATCTACCACCACACTACCAATATCAAATTAGAGCCATAAGGGAGACTAGACATCTACCACCCCACTACCACTAACAGATTAGAGCCAGAAGGGAGACTAGACATCTACCACCGCACTACCACTATCAAATTAGAGCCATAAGGGAGACTAGACATCTACCACCCCACTACCACTATCAGATTAGAGCCATAAGGGAGCCTAGACATCTACCAACCCACTACCACTATCAGATTAGAGCCATAAGGGAGACTAGACATCTACCACCCCACTACCAATACCAGATTATAGCCATAAGGGAGACTAGACATCTACCACCCCACTACCACTATCAGATTAGAGCCATAAGGGAGACTAGACCTCTACCACCCCACTACCACTATTAGATTAGAGCCATAAGGGAGACTAGACATCTACCACCCCACTACCACTATCAGATTAGAGCCATAAGGGAGACTAGACATCTACCACCCCACTACCACTATCAGATTAGAGCCATAAGGGAGGCTAGACATCTACCACCCCACTACCACTATCAGATTAGAGCCATAAGGAAAACTAGACATCTACCACTACCAGATTAGAGCCATAAGGGAGACTAGACATCTACCACCTTACTACCACTATCAGATTAGAGCCATAAGGCAGACTAGACATCTACCACCCCGCTACCACTATCAGATTAGAGCCATAAGGGAGACAAGACATCTACCACCCCACTACCACTATCAGATTAGAGCCATAAGGGAGCCTAGACATCTACCACCCCACTACCACTATCAAATAAGAGCCATAAGGGAGACTAGATATCTACCACCATCAGATTAGAGCCATAAGGGAGACTAGACATCTACCACCCCACTACCACTATCAAATTAGAGCCATAAGGGAGACTAGATATCTACCACCATCAGATTAGAGCCATAAGGGAGACTAGACATCTACCACCCCACTACCACTATCAGATTAGAGCCATAAGGGAGACTAGACATCTACCACCCCACTATCAGATTAGAGCCATAAGTGAGACTAGACATCTACCACCACACTACCAATATCAAATTAGAGCCATAAGGGAGACTAGACATCTACCACCCCACTACCACTAACAGATTAGAGCCAGAAGGGAGACTAGACATCTACCACCACACTACCACTATCAGATTAGAGCCATAAGGGAGACTAGACATCTACCACCCCACTACCACTATCAGATTGGACCATAAGGTAGACTAGACATCTACCACTACCAGATTAGAGCCATAAGGGAGACTAGACATCTACCACCACACTGCCACTATCAGATTAGAGCCATAAGGGAGCCTAGACATCTACCACCCCACTACCACTATCAGATTCGAGCCATAAGGGAGACTAGACATCTACCACCCCACTACCACTACCAGATTATAGCCATAAGGGAGACTAGACATCTACCACCCCACTACCACTATCAGATTAGAGCCATAAGGGAGACTAGACATCTACCACCCCACTACCACTATAAGATTAGAGCCATAAGGGAGTCTAGACATCTTCCACCCCACTACCACTATCAGATTAGAGCCATAAGGGAGCCTAGACATCTACCATCCCACTACCACTATCAGATTAGAGCCATAAGGGAGACTAGACATCTACCACCCCACTACCACTATCAAATTAGAGCCATAAGGGAGACTAGATATCTACCACCATCAGATTAGAGCCATAAGGGAGACTAGACATCTACCACCCCACTACCACTATCAGATTAGAGCCATAAGGGAGACTAGACATCTACCACCCCACAACCACTATCAGATTAGAGCCATAAGGGAGACTAGACATCTACCACCCCACTACCACTTTTAGATTAGAGCCATAATGGAGACTAGACATCTACCACCCCACTACCACTATCAGATTAGAGCCATAAGGGAGACTAGAAATCTACCACTACCAGATTAGAGCCATAAGGGAGACTAGACATCTACCACCTTACTACCACTATCAGATTAGTGCCATCAGGCAAACTAGACATCTACCACCCCACTACCACTATCAGATTAGAGCCATAAGGGAGACTAGACATCTACCACCCCACTACCACTATCAGATCAGAGCCATAAGGGAGCCTAGACATCTACCACCCACTACCACTATCAGATTAGAGCCATAAGGGAGACTAGACATCTACCACCCCACTATCAGATTAGAGCCATGAGGGAGACTAGACATCTACCACCGCACTACCACTATCAAATTAGAGCCATAAGGGAGACTAGACATCTACCACCCCACTACCACTATCAGATTAGAGCCATAAGGGAGACTAGACATCTACCACCCCACTAACAGATTAGAGCCATAAGTGAGACTAGACATCAACCACCCCACTACCAAATTAGAGCCATAAAGGAGTCTAGACATCTACCACCCCACTACCACTATCAGATTAGAGCCATAAGAGAGCCTAGACATCTACCAACCCACTACCACTATCAGATTAGAGCCATAAGGGAGACTAGACATCTACCACCCCACTACCAATACCAGATTATAGCCATAAGGGAGACTAGACATCTACCACCCCACTACCACTATCAGATTAGAGCCATAAGGGAGACTAGACCTCTACCACCCCACTACCACTATTAGATTAGAGCCATAAGGGAGACTAGACATCTACCACCCCACTACCACTATCAGATTAGAGCCATAAGGGAGACTAGACATCTACCACCCCACTACCACTATCAGATTAGAGCCATAAGGGAGGCTAGACATCTACCACCCCACTACCACTATCAGATTAGAGCCATAAGGGAAACTAGACATCTACCACTACCAGATTAGAGCCATAAGGGAGACTAGACATCTACCACCTTACTACCACTATCAGATTAGAGCCATAAGGCAGACTAGACATCTACCACCCCGCTACCACTATCAGAGAGCCATAAGGGAGACAAGACATCTACCACCCCACTACCACTATCAGATTAGAGCCATAAGGGAGCCTAGACATCTACCACCCCACTACCACTATCAAATAAGAGCCATAAGGGAGACTAGATATCTACCACCATCAGATTAGAGCCATAAGGGAGACTAGACATCTACCACCCCACTACCACTATCAAATTAGAGCCATAAGGGAGACTAGATATCTACCACCATCAGATTAGAGCCATAAGGGAGACTAGACATCTACCACCCCACTACCACTATCAGATTAGAGCCATAAGGGAGACTAGACATCTACCACCCCACAACCACTATCAGATTAGAGCCATAAGGGAGACTAGACATCTACCACCCCACTACCACTTTTAGATTAGAGCCATAATGGAGACTAGACATCTACCACCCCACTACCACTATCAGATTAGAGCCATAAGGGAAACTAGACATCTACCACTACCAGATTAGAGCCATAAGGGAGACTAGACATCTACCACCTTACTACCACTATCAGATTAGAGCCATAAAGCAGACTAGACATCTACCACCCCGCTACCACTATCAGATTAGAGCCATAAGGGAGACAAGACATCTACCACCCCACTACCACTATCAGATTAGAGCCATAAGGGAGCCTAGACATCTACCACCCCACTACCACTATCAAATAAGAGCCATAAGGGAGACTAGATATCTACCACCATCAGATTAGAGCCATAAGGGAGACTAGATATCTACCACCATCAGATTAGAGCCATAAGGGAGACTAGACATCTACCACCCCACTACCACTATCAAATTAGAGCCATAAGGGAGACTAGATATCTACCACCATCAGATTAGAGCCATAAGGGAGACTAGACATCTACCACCCCACTACCACTATCAGATTAGAGCCATAAGGGAGACTAGACATCTACCACCCCACTATCAGATTAGAGCCATAAGTGAGACTAGACATCTACCACCCCACTACCAAATTATAGCCATAAGGGAGGCTAGACATCTACCACCCCACTACCACTATCAGATTAGAGCCATAAGGGAAACTAGACATCTACCACTACCAGATTAGAGCCATAAGGGAGACTAGACATCTACCACCTTACTACCACTATCAGATTAGAGCCATAAGGCAGACTAGACATCTACCACCCCGCTACCACTATCAGATTAGAGCCATAAGGGAGACAAGACATCTACCACCCCACTACCACTATCAGATTATAGCCATAAGGGAGCCTAGACATCTACCACCCCACTACCACTATCAAATAAGAGCCATAAGGGAGACTAGATATCTACCACCATCAGATTAGAGCCATAAGGGAGACTAGACATCTACCACCCCACTACCACTATCAAATTAGAGCCATAAGGGAGACTAGATATCTACCACCATCAGATTAGAGCCATAAGGGAGACTAGACATCTACCACCCCACTACCACTATCAGATTAGAGCCATAAGGGAGACTAGACATCTACCACCCCACAACCACTATCAGATTAGAGCCATAAGGGAGACTAGACATCTACCACCCCAATATCAGATTAGAGCCATAAGTGAGACTAGACATCTACCACCCCACTACCACTATCAGATTAGAGCCATAAGGGAGACTAGACATCTACCACTACCAGATTAGAGCCATAAGGGAGACTAGACTTCTACCACCTTACTACCACTATCAGATTAGTGCCATCAGGCAAACTAGACATCTACCACCCCACTACCACTATCAGATTAGAGCCATAAGGGAGACTAGACATCTACCACCCCACTACCACTATCAGATTAGAGCCATAAGGGAGCCTAGACATCTACCACCCACTACCACTATCAGATTAGAGCCATAAGGGAGACTAGACATCTACCACCCCACTATCAGATTAGAGCCATGAGGGAGACTAGACATCTACCACCGCACTACCACTATCAAATTAGAGCCATAAGGGAGACTAGACATCTACCACCCCACTACCACTATCAGATTAGAGCCATAAGGGAGACTAGACATCTACCACCCCACTAACAGATTAGAGCCATAAGTGAGACTAGACATCAACCACCCCACTACCAAATTAGAGCCATAAAGGAGTCTAGACATCTACCACCCCACTACCACTATCAGATTAGAGCCATAAGAGAGCCTAGACATCTACCAACCCACTACCACTATCAGATTAGAGCCATAAGGGAGACTAGACATCTACCACCCCACTACCAATACCAGATTATAGCCATAAGGGAGACTAGACATCTACCACCCCACTACCACTATCAGATTAGAGCCATAAGGGAGACTAGACCTCTACCACCCCACTACCACTATTAGATTAGAGCCATAAGGGAGACTAGACATCTACCACCCCACTACCACTATCAGATTAGAGCCATAAGGGAGACTAGACATCTACCACCCCACTACCACTATCAGATTAGAGCCATAAGGGAGGCTAGACATCTACCACCCCACTACCACTATCAGATTAGAGCCATAAGGGAAACTAGACATCTACCACTACCAGATTAGAGCCATAAGGGAGACTAGACATCTACCACCTTACTACCACTATCAGATTAGAGCCATAAGGCAGACTAGACATCTACCACCCCGCTACCACTATCAGAGAGCCATAAGGGAGACAAGACATCTACCACCCAACTACCACTATCAGATTAGAGCCATAAGGGAGCCTAGACATCTACCACCCCACTACCACTATCAAATAAGAGCCATAAGGGAGACTAGATATCTACCACCATCAGATTAGAGCCATAAGGGAGACTAGACATCTACCACCCCACTACCACTATCAAATTAGAGCCATAAGGGAGACTAGATATCTACCACCATCAGATTAGAGCCATAAGGGAGACTAGACATCTACCACCCCACTACCACTATCAGATTAGAGCCATAAGGGAGACTAGACATCTACCACCCCACAACCACTATCAGATTAGAGCCATAAGGGAGACTAGACATCTACAACCCCACTACCACTTTTAGATTAGAGCCATAATGGAGACTAGACATCTACCACCCCACTACCACTATCAGATTAGAGCCATAAGGGAAACTAGACATCTACCACTACCAGATTAGAGCCATAAGGGAGACTAGACATCTACCACCTTACTACCACTATCAGATTAGAGCCATAAAGCAGACTAGACATCTACCACCCCGCTACCACTATCAGATTAGAGCCATAAGGGAGACAAGACATCTACCACCCCACTACCACTATCAGATTAGAGCCATAAGGGAGCCTAGACATCTACCACCCCACTACCACTATCAAATAAGAGCCATAAGGGAGACTAGATATCTACCACCATCAGATTAGAGCCATAAGGGAGACTAGATATCTACCACCATCAGATTAGAGCCATAAGGGAGACTAGACATCTACCACCCCACTACCACTATCAAATTAGAGCCATAAGGGAGACTAGATATCTACCACCATCAGATTAGAGCCATAAGGGAGACTAGACATCTACCACCCCACTACCACTATCAGATTAGAGCCATAAGGGAGACTAGACATCTACCACCCCACTATCAGATTAGAGCCATAAGTGAGACTAGACATCTACCACCCCACTACCAAATTATAGCCATAAGGGAGGCTAGACATCTACCACCCCACTACCACTATCAGATTAGAGCCATAAGGGAAACTAGACATCTACCACCACCAGATTAGAGCCATAAGGGAGACTAGACATCTACCACCTTACTACCACTATCAGATTAGAGCCATAAGGCAGACTAGACATCTACCACCCCGCTACCACTATCAGATTAGAGCCATAAGGGAGACAAGACATCTACCACCCCACTACCACTATCAGATTATAGCCATAAGGGAGCCTAGACATCTACCACCCCACTACCACTATCAAATAAGAGCCATAAGGGAGACTAGATATCTACCACCATCAGATTAGAGCCATAAGGGAGACTAGACATCTACCACCCCACTACCACTATCAAATTAGAGCCATAAGGGAGACTAGATATCTACCACCATCAGATTAGAGCCATAAGGGAGACTAGACATCTACCACCCCACTACCACTATCAGATTAGAGCCATAAGGGAGACTAGACATCTACCACCCCACAACCACTATCAGATTAGAGCCATAAGGGAGACTAGACATCTACCACCCCACTACAACTTTTAGATTAGAGCCATAATGGAGACTAGACATCTACCACCCCACTACCACTATCAGATTAGAGCCATAAGGGAGACTAGACATCTACCACTACCAGATTAGAGCCATAAGGGAGACTAGACATCTACCACCTTACTACCACTATCAGATTAGTGCCATCAGGCAAACTAGACATCTACCACCCCACTACCACTATCAGATTAGAGCCATAAGGGAGACTAGACATCTACCACCCCACTACCACTATCAGATTAGAGCCATAAGGGAGCCTAGACATCTACCACCCACTACCACTATCAGATTAGAGCCATAAGGGAGACTAGACATCTACCACCCCACTATCAGATTAGAGCCATAAGGGAGACTAGACATCTACCACCCCACTACCACTATCAGATTAGAGCCATAAGGGAGACTAGACATCTACCACCCCACTAACAGATTAGAGCCATAAGTGAGACTAGACATCAACCACCCCACTACCAAATTAGAGCCATAAAGGAGTCTAGACATCTACCACCCCACTACCACTATCAGATTAGAGCCATAAGGGAGCCTAGACATCTACCAACCCACTACCACTATCAGATTAGAGCCATAAGGGAGACTAGACATCTACCACCCCACTACCAATACCAGATTATAGCCATAAGGGAGACTAGACATCTACCACCCCACTACCACTATCAGATTAGAGCCATAAGGGAGACTAGACCTCTACCACCCCACTACCACTATTAGATTAGAGCCATAAGGGAGACTAGACATCTACCACCCCACTACCACTATCAGATTAGAGCCATAAGGGAGACTAGACATCTACCACCCCACTACCACTATCAAATAAGAGCCATAAGGGAGACTAGATATCTACCACCATCAGATTAGAGCCATAAGGGAGACTAGACATCTACCACCCCACTACCACTATCAAATTAGAGCCATAAGGGAGACTAGATATCTACCACCATCAGATTAGAGCCATAAGGGAGACTAGACATCTACCACCCCACTACCACTATCAGATTAGAGCCATAAGGGAGACTAGACATCTACCACCCCACAACCACTATCAGATTAGAGCCATAAGGGAGACTAGACATCTACCACCCCACTACCACTTTTAGATTAGAGCCATAATGGAGACTAGACATCTACCACCCCACTACCACTATCAGATTAGAGCCATAAGGGAAACTAGACATCTACCACTACCAGATTAGAGCCATAAGGGAGACTAGACATCTACCACCTTACTACCACTATCAGATTAGAGCCATAAAGCAGACTAGACATCTACCACCCCGCTACCACTATCAGATTAGAGCCATAAGGGAGACAAGACATCTACCACCCCACTACCACTATCAGATTAGAGCCATAAGGGAGCCTAGACATCTACCACCCCACTACCACTATCAAATAAGAGCCATAAGGGAGACTAGATATCTACCACCATCAGATTAGAGCCATAAGGGAGACTAGATATCTACCACCATCAGATTAGAGCCATAAGGGAGACTAGACATCTACCACCCCACTACCACTATCAAATTAGAGCCATAAGGGAGACTAGATATCTACCACCATCAGATTAGAGCCATAAGGGAGACTAGACATCTACCACCCCACTACCACTATCAGATTAGAGCCATAAGGGAGACTAGACATATACCACCCCACTATCAGATTAGAGCCATAAGTGAGACTAGACATCTACCACCCCACTACCAAATTATAGCCATAAGGGAGGCTAGACATCTACCACCCCACTACCACTATCAGATTAGAGCCATAAGGGAAACTAGACATCTACCACTACCAGATTAGAGCCATAAGGGAGACTAGACATCTACCACCTTACTACCACTATCAGATTAGAGCCATAAGGCAGACTAGACATCTACCACCCCGCTACCACTATCAGATTAGAGCCATAAGGGAGACAAGACATCTACCACCCCACTACCACTATCAGATTATAGCCATAAGGGAGCCTAGACATCTACCACCCCACTACCACTATCAAATAAGAGCCATAAGGGAGACTAGATATCTACCACCATCAGATTAGAGCCATAAGGGAGACTAGACATCTACCACCCCACTACCACTATCAAATTAGAGCCATAAGGGAGACTAGATATCTACCACCATCAGATTAGAGCCATAAGGGAGACTAGACATCTACCACCCCACTACCACTATCAGATTAGAGCCATAAGGGAGACTAGACATCTACCACCCCAATATCAGATTAGAGCCATAAGTGAGACTAGACATCTACCACCCCACTACCACTATCAGATTAGAGCCATAAGGGAGACTAGACATCTACCACTACCAGATTAGAGCCATAAGGGAGACTAGACTTCTACCACCTTACTACCACTATCAGATTAGTGCCATCAGGCAAACTAGACATCTACCACCCCACTACCACTATCAGATTAGAGCCATAAGGGAGACTAGACATCTACCACCCCACTACCACTATCAGATTAGAGCCATAAGGGAGCCTAGACATCTACCACCCACTACCACTATCAGATTAGAGCCATAAGGGAGACTAGACATCTACCACCCCACTATCAGATTAGAGCCATGAGGGAGACTAGACATCTACCACCGCACTACCACTATCAAATTAGAGCCATAAGGGAGACTAGACATCTACCACCCCACTACCACTATCAGATTAGAGCCATAAGGGAGACTAGACATCTACCACCCCACTAACAGATTAGAGCCATAAGTGAGACTAGACATCAACCACCCCACTACCAAATTAGAGCCATAAAGGAGTCTAGACATCTACCACCCCACTACCACTATCAGATTAGAGCCATAAGAGAGCCTAGACATCTACCAACCCACTACCACTATCAGATTAGAGCCATAAGGGAGACTAGACATCTACCACCCCACTACCAATACCAGATTATAGCCATAAGGGAGACTAGACATCTACCACCCCACTACCACTATCAGATTAGAGCCATAAGGGAGACTAGACCTCTACCACCCCACTACCACTATTAGATTAGAGCCATAAGGGAGACTAGACATCTACCACCCCACTACCACTATCAGATTAGAGCCATAAGGGAGACTAGACATCTACCACCCCACTACCACTATCAGATTAGAGCCATAAGGGAGGCTAGACATCTACCACCCCACTACCACTATCAGATTAGAGCCATAAGGGAAACTAGACATCTACCACTACCAGATTAGAGCCATAAGGGAGACTAGACATCTACCACCTTACTACCACTATCAGATTAGAGCCATAAGGCAGACTAGACATCTACCACCCCGCTACCACTATCAGAGAGCCATAAGGGAGACAAGACATCTACCACCCAACTACCACTATCAGATTAGAGCCATAAGGGAGCCTAGACATCTACCACCCCACTACCACTATCAAATAAGAGCCATAAGGGAGACTAGATATCTACCACCATCAGATTAGAGCCATAAGGGAGACTAGACATCTACCACCCCACTACCACTATCAAATTAGAGCCATAAGGGAGACTAGATATCTACCACCATCAGATTAGAGCCATAAGGGAGACTAGACATCTACCACCCCACTACCACTATCAGATTAGAGCCATAAGGGAGACTAGACATCTACCACCCCACAACCACTATCAGATTAGAGCCATAAGGGAGACTAGACATCTACAACCCCACTACCACTTTTAGATTAGAGCCATAATGGAGACTAGACATCTACCACCCCACTACCACTATCAGATTAGAGCCATAAGGGAAACTAGACATCTACCACTACCAGATTAGAGCCATAAGGGAGACTAGACATCTACCACCTTACTACCACTATCAGATTAGAGCCATAAAGCAGACTAGACATCTACCACCCCGCTACCACTATCAGATTAGAGCCATAAGGGAGACAAGACATCTACCACCCCACTACCACTATCAGATTAGAGCCATAAGGGAGCCTAGACATCTACCACCCCACTACCACTATCAAATAAGAGCCATAAGGGAGACTAGATATCTACCACCATCAGATTAGAGCCATAAGGGAGACTAGATATCTACCACCATCAGATTAGAGCCATAAGGGAGACTAGACATCTACCACCCCACTACCACTATCAAATTAGAGCCATAAGGGAGACTAGATATCTACCACCATCAGATTAGAGCCATAAGGGAGACTAGACATCTACCACCCCACTACCACTATCAGATTAGAGCCATAAGGGAGACTAGACATCTACCACCCCACTATCAGATTAGAGCCATAAGTGAGACTAGACATCTACCACCCCACTACCAAATTATAGCCATAAGGGAGGCTAGACATCTACCACCCCACTACCACTATCAGATTAGAGCCATAAGGGAAACTAGACATCTACCACCACCAGATTAGAGCCATAAGGGAGACTAGACATCTACCACCTTACTACCACTATCAGATTAGAGCCATAAGGCAGACTAGACATCTACCACCCCGCTACCACTATCAGATTAGAGCCATAAGGGAGACAAGACATCTACCACCCCACTACCACTATCAGATTATAGCCATAAGGGAGCCTAGACATCTACCACCCCACTACCACTATCAAATAAGAGCCAGAAGGGAGACTAGATATCTACCACCATCAGATTAGAGCCATAAGGGAGACTAGACATCTACCACCCCACTACCACTATCAAATTAGAGCCATAAGGGAGACTAGATATCTACCACCATCAGATTAGAGCCATAAGGGAGACTAGACATCTACCACCCCACTACCACTATCAGATTAGAGCCATAAGGGAGACTAGACATCTACCACCCCACAACCACTATCAGATTAGAGCCATAAGGGAGACTAGACATCTACCACCCCACTACAACTTTTAGATTAGAGCCATAATGGAGACTAGACATCTACCACCCCACTACCACTATCAGATTAGAGCCATAAGGGAGACTAGACATCTACCACTACCAGATTAGAGCCATAAGGGAGACTAGACATCTACCACCTTACTACCACTATCAGATTAGTGCCATCAGGCAAACTAGACATCTACCACCCCACTACCACTATCAGATTAGAGCCATAAGGGAGACTAGACATCTACCACCCCACTACCACTATCAGATTAGAGCCATAAGGGAGCCTAGACATCTACCACCCACTACCACTATCAGATTAGAGCCATAAGGGAGACTAGACATCTACCACCCCACTATCAGATTAGAGCCATGAGGGAGACTAGACATCTACCACCGCACTACCACTATCAAATTAGAGCCATAAGGGAGACTAGACATCTACCACCCCACTACCACTATCAGATTAGAGCCATAAGGGAGACTAGGCATCTACCACCCCACTAACAGATTAGAGCCATAAGTGAGACTAGACATCAACCACCCCACTACCAAATTAGAGCCATAAAGGAGTCTAGACATCTACCACCCCACTACCACTATCAGATTAGAGCCATAAGGGAGCCTAGACATCTACCAACCCACTACCACTATCAGATTAGAGCCATAAGGGAGACTAGACATCTACCACCCCACTACCAATACCAGATTATAGCCATAAGGGAGACTAGACATCTACCACCCCACTACCACTATCAGATTAGAGCCATAAGGGAGACTAGACCTCTACCACCCCACTACCACTATTAGATTAGAGCCATAAGGGAGACTAGACATCTACCACCCCACTACCACTATCAGATTAGAGCCATAAGGGAGACTAGACATCTACCACCCCACTACCACTATCAGATTAGAGCCATAAGGGAGGCTAGACATCTACCACCCCACTACCACTATCAGATTAGAGCCATAAGGGAAACTAGACATCTACCACTACCAGATTAGAGCCATAAGGGAGACTAGACATCTACCACCTTACTACCACTATCAGATTAGAGCCATAAAGCAGACTAGACATCTACCACCCCGCTACCACTATCAGATTAGAGCCATAAGGGAGACAAGACATCTACCACCCCACTACCACTATCAGATTAGAGCCATAAGGGAGCCTAGACATCTACCACCCCACTACCACTATCAAATAAGAGCCATAAGGGAGACTAGATATCTACCACCATCAGATTAGAGCCATAAGGGAGACTAGACATCTACCACCCCACTACCACTATCAAATTAGAGCCATAAGGGAGACTAGATATCTACCACCATCAGATTAGAGCCATAAGGGAGACTAGACATCTACCACCCCACTACCACTATCAGATTAGAGCCATAAGGGAGACTAGACATCTACCACCCCACAACCACTATCAGATTAGAGCCATAAGGGAGACTAGACATCTACAACCCCACTACCACTTTTAGATTAGAGCCATAATGGAGACTAGACATCTACCACCCCACTACCACTATCAGATTAGAGCCATAAGGGAAACTAGACATCTACCACTACCAGATTAGAGCCATAAGGGAGACTAGACATCTACCACCTTACTACCACTATCAGATTAGAGCCATAAAGCAGACTAGACATCTACCACCCCGCTACCACTATCAGATTAGAGCCATAAGGGAGACAAGACATCTACCACCCCACTACCACTATCAGATTAGAGCCATAAGGGAGCCTAGACATCTACCACCCCACTACCACTATCAAATAAGAGCCATAAGGGAGACTAGATATCTACCACCATCAGATTAGAGCCATAAGGGAGACTAGATATCTACCACCATCAGATTAGAGCCATAAGGGAGACTAGACATCTACCACCCCACTACCACTATCAAATTAGAGCCATAAGGGAGACTAGATATCTACCACCATCAGATTAGAGCCATAAGGGAGACTAGACATCTACCACCCCACTACCACTATCAGATTAGAGCCATAAGGGAGACTAGACATCTACCACCCCACTATCAGATTAGAGCCATAAGTGAGACTAGACATCTACCACCCCACTACCAAATTATAGCCATAAGGGAGGCTAGACATCTACCACCCCACTACCACTATCAGATTAGAGCCATAAGGGAAACTAGACATCTACCACCACCAGATTAGAGCCATAAGGGAGACTAGACATCTACCACCTTACTACCACTATCAGATTAGAGCCATAAGGCAGACTAGACATCTACCACCCCACTACCACTATCAAATAAGAGCCATAAGGGAGACTAGATATCTACCACCATCAGATTAGAGCCATAAGGGAGACTAGATATCTACCACCATCAGATTAGAGCCATAAGGGAGACTAGACATCTACCACCCCACTACCACTATCAAATTAGAGCCATAAGGGAGACTAGATATCTACCACCATCAGATTAGAGCCATAAGGGAGACTAGACATCTACCACCCCACTACCACTATCAGATTAGAGCCATAAGGGAGACTAGACATCTACCACCCCACTATCAGATTAGAGCCATAAGTGAGACTAGACATCTACCACCCCACTACCAAATTATAGCCATAAGGGAGGCTAGACATCTACCACCCCACTACCACTATCAGATTAGAGCCATAAGGGAAACTAGACATCTACCACTACCAGATTAGAGCCATAAGGGAGACTAGACATCTACCACCTTACTACCACTATCAGATTAGAGCCATAAGGCAGACTAGACATCTACCACCCCGCTACCACTATCAGATTAGAGCCATAAGGGAGACAAGACATCTACCACCCCACTACCACTATCAGATTATAGCCATAAGGGAGCCTAGACATCTACCACCCCACTACCACTATCAAATAAGAGCCATAAGGGAGACTAGATATCTACCACCATCAGATTAGAGCCATAAGGGAGACTAGACATCTACCACCCCACTACCACTATCAAATTAGAGCCATAAGGGAGACTAGATATCTACCACCATCAGATTAGAGCCATAAGGGAGACTAGACATCTACCACCCCACTACCACTATCAGATTAGAGCCATAAGGGAGACTAGACATCTACCACCCCACAACCACTATCAGATTAGAGCCATAAGGGAGACTAGACATCTACCACCCCAATATCAGATTAGAGCCATAAGTGAGACTAGACATCTACCACCCCACTACCACTATCAGATTAGAGCCATAAGGGAGACTAGACATCTACCACTACCAGATTAGAGCCATAAGGGAGACTAGACTTCTACCACCTTACTACCACTATCAGATTAGTGCCATCAGGCAAACTAGACATCTACCACCCCACTACCACTATCAGATTAGAGCCATAAGGGAGACTAGACATCTACCACCCCACTACCACTATCAGATTAGAGCCATAAGGGAGCCTAGACATCTACCACCCACTACCACTATCAGATTAGAGCCATAAGGGAGACTAGACATCTACCACCCCACTATCAGATTAGAGCCATGATGGAGACTAGACATCTACCACCGCACTACCACTATCAAATTAGAGCCATAAGGGAGACTAGACATCTACCACCCCACTACCACTATCAGATTAGAGCCATAAGGGAGACTAGACATCTACCACCCCACTAACAGATTAGAGCCATAAGTGAGACTAGACATCAACCACCCCACTACCAAATTAGAGCCATAAAGGAGTCTAGACATCTACCACCCCACTACCACTATCAGATTAGAGCCATAAGAGAGCCTAGACATCTACCAACCCACTACCACTATCAGATTAGAGCCATAAGGGAGACTAGACATCTACCACCCCACTACCAATACCAGATTATAGCCATAAGGGAGACTAGACATCTACCACCCCACTACCACTATCAGATTAGAGCCATAAGGGAGACTAGACCTCTACCACCCCACTACCACTATTAGATTAGAGCCATAAGGGAGACTAGACATCTACCACCCCACTACCACTATCAGATTAGAGCCATAAGGGAGACTAGACATCTACCACCCCACTACCACTATCAGATTAGAGCCATAAGGGAGGCTAGACATCTACCACCCCACTACCACTATCAGATTAGAGCCATAAGGGAAACTAGACATCTACCACTACCAGATTAGAGCCATAAGGGAGACTAGACATCTACCACCTTACTACCACTATCAGATTAGAGCCATAAGGCAGACTAGACATCTACCACCCCGCTACCACTATCAGAGAGCCATAAGGGAGACAAGACATCTACCACCCAACTACCACTATCAGATTAGAGCCATAAGGGAGCCTAGACATCTACCACCCCACTACCACTATCAAATAAGAGCCATAAGGGAGACTAGATATCTACCACCATCAGATTAGAGCCATAAGGGAGACTAGACATCTACCACCCCACTACCACTATCAAATTAGAGCCATAAGGGAGACTAGATATCTACCACCATCAGATTAGAGCCATAAGGGAGACTAGACATCTACCACCCCACTACCACTATCAGATTAGAGCCATAAGGGAGACTAGACATCTACCACCCCACAACCACTATCAGATTAGAGCCATAAGGGAGACTAGACATCTACAACCCCACTACCACTTTTAGATTAGAGCCATAATGGAGACTAGACATCTACCACCCCACTACCACTATCAGATTAGAGCCATAAGGGAAACTAGACATCTACCACTACCAGATTAGAGCCATAAGGGAGACTAGACATCTACCACCTTACTACCACTATCAGATTAGAGCCATAAAGCAGACTAGACATCTACCACCCCGCTACCACTATCAGATTAGAGCCATAAGGGAGACAAGACATCTACCACCCCACTACCACTATCAGATTAGAGCCATAAGGGAGCCTAGACATCTACCACCCCACTACCACTATCAAATAAGAGCCATAAGGGAGACTAGATATCTACCACCATCAGATTAGAGCCATAAGGGAGACTAGATATCTACCACCATCAGATTAGAGCCATAAGGGAGACTAGACATCTACCACCCCACTACCACTATCAAATTAGAGCCATAAGGGAGACTAGATATCTACCACCATCAGATTAGAGCCATAAGGGAGACTAGACATCTACCACCCCACTACCACTATCAGATTAGAGCCATAAGGGAGACTAGACATCTACCACCCCACTATCAGATTAGAGCCATAAGTGAGACTAGACATCTACCACCCCACTACCAAATTATAGCCATAAGGGAGGCTAGACATCTACCACCCCACTACCACTATCAGATTAGAGCCATAAGGGAAACTAGACATCTACCACCACCAGATTAGAGCCATAAGGGAGACTAGACATCTACCACCTTACTACCACTATCAGATTAGAGCCATAAGGCAGACTAGACATCTACCACCCCGCTACCACTATCAGATTAGAGCCATAAGGGAGACAAGACATCTACCACCCCACTACCACTATCAGATTATAGCCATAAGGGAGCCTAGACATCTACCACCCCACTACCACTATCAAATAAGAGCCATAAGGGAGACTAGATATCTACCACCATCAGATTAGAGCCATAAGGGAGACTAGACATCTACCACCCCACTACCACTATCAAATTAGAGCCATAAGGGAGACTAGATATCTACCACCATCAGATTAGAGCCATAAGGGAGACTAGACATCTACCACCCCACTACCACTATCAGATTAGAGCCATAAGGGAGACTAGACATCTACCACCCCACAACCACTATCAGATTAGAGCCATAAGGGAGACTAGACATCTACCACCCCACTACAACTTTTAGATTAGAGCCATAATGGAGACTAGACATCTACCACCCCACTACCACTATCAGATTAGAGCCATAAGGGAGACTAGACATCTACCACTACCAGATTAGAGCCATAAGGGAGACTAGACATCTACCACCTTACTACCACTATCAGATTAGTGCCATCAGGCAAACTAGACATCTACCACCCCACTACCACTATCAGATTAGAGCCATAAGGGAGACTAGACATCTACCACCCCACTACCACTATCAGATTAGAGCCATAAGGGAGCCTAGACATCTACCACCCACTACCACTATCAGATTAGAGCCATAAGGGAGACTAGACATCTACCACCCCACTATCAGATTAGAGCCATGAGGGAGACTAGACATCTACCACCGCACTACCACTATCAAATTAGAGCCATAAGGGAGACTAGACATCTACCACCCCACTACCACTATCAGATTAGAGCCATAAGGGAGACTAGACATCTACCACCCCACTAACAGATTAGAGCCATAAGTGAGACTAGACATCAACCACCCCACTACCAAATTAGAGCCATAAAGGAGTCTAGACATCTACCACCCCACTACCACTATCAGATTAGAGCCATAAGGGAGCCTAGACATCTACCAACCCACTACCACTATCAGATTAGAGCCATAAGGGAGACTAGACATCTACCACCCCACTACCAATACCAGATTATAGCCATAAGGGAGACTAGACATCTACCACCCCACTACCACTATCAGATTAGAGCCATAAGGGAGACTAGACCTCTACCACCCCACTACCACTATTAGATTAGAGCCATAAGGGAGACTAGACATCTACCACCCCACTACCACTATCAGATTAGAGCCATAAGGGAGACTAGACATCTACCACCCCACTACCACTATCAGATTAGAGCCATAAGGGAGGCTAGACATCTACCACCCCACTACCACTATCAGATTAGAGCCATAAGGGAAACTAGACATCTACCACTACCAGATTAGAGCCATAAGGGAGACTAGACATCTACCACCTTACTACCACTATCAGATTAGAGCCATAAAGCAGACTAGACATCTACCACCCCGCTACCACTATCAGATTAGAGCCATAAGGGAGACAAGACATCTACCACCCCACTACCACTATCAGATTAGAGCCATAAGGGAGCCTAGACATCTACCACCCCACTACCACTATCAAATAAGAGCCATAAGGGAGACTAGATATCTACCACCATCAGATTAGAGCCATAAGGGAGACTAGACATCTACCACCCCACTACCACTATCAAATTAGAGCCATAAGGGAGACTAGATATCTACCACCATCAGATTAGAGCCATAAGGGAGACTAGACATCTACCACCCCACTACCACTATCAGATTAGAGCCATAAGGGAGACTAGACATCTACCACCCCACAACCACTATCAGATTAGAGCCATAAGGGAGACTAGACATCTACAACCCCACTACCACTTTTAGATTAGAGCCATAATGGAGACTAGACATCTACCACCCCACTACCACTATCAGATTAGAGCCATAAGGGAAACTAGACATCTACCACTACCAGATTAGAGCCATAAGGGAGACTAGACATCTACCACCTTACTACCACTATCAGATTAGAGCCATAAAGCAGACTAGACATCTACCACCCCGCTACCACTATCAGATTAGAGCCATAAGGGAGACAAGACATCTACCACCCCACTACCACTATCAGATTAGAGCCATAAGGGAGCCTAGACATCTACCACCCCACTACCACTATCAAATAAGAGCCATAAGGGAGACTAGATATCTACCACCATCAGATTAGAGCCATAAGGGAGACTAGATATCTACCACCATCAGATTAGAGCCATAAGGGAGACTAGACATCTACCACCCCACTACCACTATCAAATTAGAGCCATAAGGGAGACTAGATATCTACCACCATCAGATTAGAGCCATAAGGGAGACTAGACATCTACCACCCCACTACCACTATCAGATTAGAGCCATAAGGGAGACTAGACATCTACCACCCCACTATCAGATTAGAGCCATAAGTGAGACTAGACATCTACCACCCCACTACCAAATTATAGCCATAAGGGAGGCTAGACATCTACCACCCCACTACCACTATCAGATTAGAGCCATAAGGGAAACTAGACATCTACCACCACCAGATTAGAGCCATAAGGGAGACTAGACATCTACCACCTTACTACCACTATCAGATTAGAGCCATAAGGCAGACTAGACATCTACCACCCCGCTACCACTATCAGATTAGAGCCATAAGGGAGACAAGACATCTACCACCCCACTACCACTATCAGATTATAGCCATAAGGGAGCCTAGACATCTACCACCCCACTACCACTATCAAATAAGAGCCATAAGGGAGACTAGATATCTACCACCATCAGATTAGAGCCATAAGGGAGACTAGACATCTACCACCCCACTACCACTATCAAATTAGAGCCATAAGGGAGACTAGATATCTACCACCATCAGATTAGAGCCATAAGGGAGACTAGACATCTACCACCCCACTACCACTATCAGATTAGAGCCATAAGGGAGACTAGACATCTACCACCCCACAACCACTATCAGATTAGAGCCATAAGGGAGACTAGACATCTACCACCCCACTACAACTTTTAGATTAGAGCCATAATGGAGACTAGACATCTACCACCCCACTACCACTATCAGATTAGAGCCATAAGGGAGACTAGACATCTACCACTACCAGATTAGAGCCATAAGGGAGACTAGACATCTACCACCTTACTACCACTATCAGATTAGTGCCATCAGGCAAACTAGACATCTACCACCCCACTACCACTATCAGATTAGAGCCATAAGGGAGACTAGACATCTACCACCCCACTACCACTATCAGATTAGAGCCATAAGGGAGCCTAGACATCTACCACCCACTACCACTATCAGATTAGAGCCATAAGGGAGCCTAGACATCTACCACCCCACTATCAGATTAGAGCCATGAGGGAGACTAGACATCTACCACCGCACTACCACTATCAAATTAGAGCCATAAGGGAGACTAGACATCTACCACCCCACTACCACTATCAGATTAGAGCCATAAGGGAGACTAGACATCTACCACCCCACTAACAGATTAGAGCCATAAGTGAGACTAGACATCAACCACCCCACTACCAAATTAGAGCCATAAAGGAGTCTAGACATCTACCACCCCACTACCACTATCAGATTAGAGCCATAAGGGAGCCTAGACATCTACCAACCCACTACCACTATCAGATTAGAGCCATAAGGGAGACTAGACATCTACCACCCCACTACCAATACCAGATTATAGCCATAAGGGAGACTAGACATCTACCACCCCACTACCACTATCAGATTAGAGCCATAAGGGAGACTAGACCTCTACCACCCCACTACCACTATTAGATTAGAGCCATAAGGGAGACTAGACATCTACCACCCCACTACCACTATCAGATTAGAGCCATAAGGGAGACTAGACATCTACCACCCCACTACCACTATCAGATTAGAGCCATAAGGGAGGCTAGACATCTACCACCCCACTACCACTATCAGATTAGAGCCATAAGGGAAACTAGACATCTACCACTACCAGATTAGAGCCATAAGGGAGACTAGACATCTACCACCTTACTACCACTATCAGATTAGAGCCATAAAGCAGACTAGACATCTACCACCCCGCTACCACTATCAGATTAGAGCCATAAGGGAGACAAGACATCTACCACCCCACTACCACTATCAGATTAGAGCCATAAGGGAGCCTAGACATCTACCACCCCACTACCACTATCAAATAAGAGCCATAAGGGAGACTAGATATCTACCACCATCAGATTAGAGCCATAAGGGAGACTAGACATCTACCACCCCACTACCACTATCAAATTAGAGCCATAAGGGAGACTAGATATCTACCACCATCAGATTAGAGCCATAAGGGAGACTAGACATCTACCACCCCACTACCACTATCAGATTAGAGCCATAAGGGAGACTAGACATCTACCACCCCACAACCACTATCAGATTAGAGCCATAAGGGAGACTAGACATCTACCACCCCACTACAACTTTTAGATTAGAGCCATAATGGAGACTAGACATCTACCACCCCACTACCACTATCAGATTAGAGCCATAAGGGAGACTAGACATCTACCACTACCAGATTAGAGCCATAAGGGAGACTAGACATCTACCACCTTACTACCACTATCAGATTAGTGCCATCAGGCAAACTAGACATCTACCACCCCACTACCACTATCAGATTAGAGCCATAAGGGAGACTAGACATCTACCACCCCACTACCACTATCAGATTAGAGCCATAAGGGAGCCTAGACATCTACCACTACCAGATTAGAGCCATAAGGGAGACTAGACATCTACCACCCCACTATCAGATTAGAGCCATGAGGGAGACTAGACATCTACCACCGCACTACCACTATCAAATTAGAGCCATAAGGGAGACTAGACATCTACCACCCCACTACCACTATCAGATTAGAGCCATAAGGGAGACTAGACATCTACCACCCCACTAACAGATTAGAGCCATAAGTGAGACTAGACATCAACCACCCCACTACCAAATTAGAGCCATAAAGGAGTCTAGACATCTACCACCCCACTACCACTATCAGATTAGAGCCATAAGGGAGCCTAGACATCTACCAACCCACTACCACTATCAGATTAGAGCCATAAGGGAGACTAGACATCTACCACCCCACTACCAATACCAGATTATAGCCATAAGGGAGACTAGACATCTACCACCCCACTACCACTATCAGATTAGAGCCATAAGGGAGACTAGACCTCTACCACCCCACTACCACTATTAGATTAGATCCATAAGGGAGACTAGACATCTACCACCCCACTACCACTATCAGATTAGAGCCATAAGGGAGACTAGACATCTACCACCCCACTACCACTATCAGATTAGAGCCATAAGGGAGGCTAGACATCTACCACCCCACTACCACTATCAGATTAGAGCCATAAGGGAAACTAGACATCTACCACTACCAGATTAGAGCCATAAGGGAGACTAGACATCTACCACCTTACTACCACTATCAGATTAGAGCCATAAGGCAGACTAGACATCTACCACCCCGCTACCACTATCAGATTAGAGCCATAAGGGAGACAAGACATCTACCACCCCACTACCACTATCAGATTAGAGCCATAAGGGAGCCTAGACATCTACCACCCCACTACCACTATCAAATAAGAGCCATAAGGGAGACTAGATATCTACCACCATCAGATTAGAGCCATAAGGGAGACTAGATATCTACCACCATCAGATTAGAGCCATAAGGGAGACTAGACATCTACCACCCCACTACCACTATCAGATTAGAGCCATAAGGGAGACTAGACATCTACCACCCCACTATCAGATTAGAGCCATAAGTGAGACTAGACATCTACCACCCCACTACCAAATTATAGCCATAAGGGAGGCTAGACATCTACCACCCCACTACCACTATCAGATTAGAGCCATAAGGGAAACTAGACATCTACCACTACCAGATTAGAGCCATAAGGGAGACTAGACATCTACCACCTTACTACCACTATCAGATTAGAGCCATAAGGCAGACTAGACATCTACCACCCCGCTACCACTATCAGATTAGAGCCATAAGGGAGACAAGACATCTACCACCCCACTACCACTATCAGATTAGAGCCATAAGGGAGCCTAGACATCTACCACCCCACTACCACTATCAAATAAGAGCCATAAGGGAGACTAGATATCTACCACCATCAGATTAGAGCCATAAAGGAGTCTAGACATCTACCACCCCACTACCACTATCAGATTAGAGCCATAAGGGAGACTAGACATCTACCACCCCACTATCAGATTAGAGCCATAAGTGAGACTAGACATCTACCACCCCACTACCAAATTATAGCCATAAGGGAGTCTAGACATCTACCACCCCACTACCACTATCAGATTAGAGCCATAAGGGAGACTAGACATCTACCACCCCACTACCACTATCAGATTAGAGCCATTAGGGAGACTAGACATCTACCACCCCACTATCAGATTAGAGCCACGAGGGAGACTAGACATCCATCACCCCACTACCACTATCAAATTAGAGCCATATTGGAGACTAGACATCTACCACCCCACTACCACTAACAGATTAGAGCCATAAGGGAGACTAGACATCTACCACCACACTACCACTATCAGATTAGAGCCATAAGGGAGACTAGACATCTACCACCCCACTACTACTATCAGATTAGAGCCATAAGGGAGATAGACATCTACCACCCCACTACCACTATAAGATTAGAGCCATAAGGGAGGCTAGACATCTACCACCCCACTAACACTATCAGATTAGAGCCATAAGGGAGACTAGACATCTACCACTACCAGATTAGAGCCATAAGGGAGACTAGACATCTACCACCTTACTACCACTATCAGATTAGAGCCATAAGGCAGACTAGACATCTACCACCCCATTACCACTATCAGATTAGAGCCATAAGGGAGACTAGACATCTACCACCCCACTACCACTATCAGATTAGAGCCATAAGGGAGCCTAGACATCTACCACCCCACTACCACTATCAAATTAGAGCCATAAGGGAGACTAGATATCTACCACCATCAGATTAGAGCCATAAGGGAGACTAGACATCTACCACCCCACAACCACTATCAGATTAGAGCCATAAGGGAGACTAGACATCTACCACCCCACTATCAGATTAGAGCCATAAGTGAGACTAGACATCTACCACCCCACTACCAAATTATAGCCATAAGGGAGTCTAGACATCTACCACCCCACTACCACTATCAGATTAGAGCCATAAGGGAGACTAGACATCTACCACCCCACTACCACTATCAGATTAGAGCCATAAGGGAGACTAGACATCTACCACCCCACTACCACTATCAGATTAGAGCCATAAGGGAGACTAGACATCTACCACCCCACTATCAGATTAGAGCCACGAGGGAGACTAGACATCCATCACCCCACTACCACTATCAAATTAGAGCCATATTGGAGACTAGACATCTACCACCCCACTACCACTAACAGATTAGAGCCATAAGGGAGACTAGACATCTACCACCACACTACCACTATCAGATTAGAGCCATAAGGGAGACTAGACATCTACCACCCCACTACCACTATCAGATTAGAGCCATAAGGGAGATTAGACATCTACCACCCCACTACCACTATCAGATTAGAGCCATAAGGGAGGCTAGACATCTACCACCCCACTAACACTATCAGATTAGAGCCATAAGGGAGACTAGACATCTACCACTACCAGATTAGAGCCATAAGGGAGACTAGACATCTACCACCTTACTACCACTATCAGATTAGAGCCATAAGGCAGACTAGACATCTACCACCCCATTACCACTATCAGATTAGAGCCATAAGGGAGACTAGACATCTACCACCCCACTACCACTATCAGATTAGAGCCATAAGGGAGCCTAGACATCTACCACCCCACTACCACTATCAAATTAGAGCCATAAGGGAGACTAGATATCTACCACCATCAGATTAGAGCCATAAGGGAGACTAGACATCTACCACCCCACAACCACTATCAGATTAGAGCCATAAGGGAGACTAGACATCTACCACCCCACTATCAGATTAGAGCCATAAGTGAGACTAGACATCTACCACCCCACTACCAAATTATAGCCATAAGGGAGTCTAGACATCTACCACCCCACTACCACTATCAGATTAGAGCCATAAGGGAGACTAGACATCTACCACCCCACTACCACTATCAGATTAGAGCCATAAGGGAGACTAGACATCTACCACCCCACAATCAGATTATAGCCACGAGGGAGACTAGACATCCATCACCCCACTACCACTATCAAATTAGAGCCATAAGGGAGACTAGACATCTACCACCCCACTACCACTAACAAATTAGAGCCATAAGGGAGACTAGACATCTACCACCACACTACCACTATCAGATTAGAGCCATAAGGGAGACTAGACATCTACCACCCCACTACCACTATCAGATTGGAGCCATAGGGGAGCCTAGACATCTACCACCCCACTACCACTATCAGATTAGAGCCATAAGGGAGACTAGACATCTACCACCCCACTACCACTACCAGATTATAGCCATAAGGGAGACTAGACATCTACCACCCCACTACCACTATCAGATTAGAGCCATAAGGGAGAATAGACATCTACCACTACCAGATTAGAGCCATAAGGGAGACTAGACATCTACCACCTTACTACCACTATCAGATTAGAGCCATAAGGCAGACTAGACATCTACCACCCCACTACCACTATCAGATTAGAGCCATAAGGGAGACTAGACATCTACCACCCCACTACCACTATCAGATTAGAGCCATAAGGGAGCCTAGACATCTACCACCCCACTACCACTATCAAATTAGAGCCACAAGGGAGCCTAGATATCTACCACCATCAGATTAGAGCCATAAGGGAGACTAGACATCTACCACCCCACTACCACTATCAGATTAGAGCCATAAGGGAATCTAGACATCTACCACCCCACTATCAGATTAGAGCCATAAGTGAGACTAGACATCTACCACCCCACTACCAAATTATAGCCATAAGGGAGTCTAAACATCTACCACCCCACTACCAATATCAGATTAGAGCCATAAGGGAGACTAGACATCTACCACCCCACTATCAGATTAGAGCCACGAGGGAGACTAGACATCCATCACCCCACTACCACTATCAAATTAGAGCCATAAGGGAGACTAGACATCTACCACCCCACTACCACTAACAGATTAGAGCCAGAAGGGAGACTAGACATCTACCACCACACTACCACTATCAGATTAGAGCCATAAGGGAGACTAGACATCTACCACCCCACTACCACTATCAGATTGCAGCCATAAGGTAGACTAGACATCTACCACTACCAGATTAGAGACATAAGGGAGACTAGACATCTACCACCACACTGCCACTATCAGATTAGAGCCATAAGGGAGCCTAGACATCTACCACCCCACTACCACTATCAGATTCGAGCCATAAGGGAGACTAGACATCTACCACCCCACTACCACTACCAGATTATAGCCATAAGGGAGACTAGACATCTACCACCCCACTACCACTACCAGATTATAGCCATAAGGGAGACTAGACATCTACCACCCCACTACCACTATCAGATTCGAGCCATAAGGGAGACTAGACATCTACCACCCCACTACCACTACCAGATTATAGCCATAAGGGAGACTAGACATCTACCACCCCACTACCACTACCAGATTATAGCCATAAGGGAGACTAGACATCTACCACCCCACTACCACTATCAGATTAGAGCCATAAGGGAGACTAGACATCTACCACCCCACTACCACTATCAGATTAGAGCCATAAGGGAGTCTAGACATCTACCACCCCACTACCACTATCAGATTAGAGCCATAAGGGAGCCTAGACATCTACCACCCCACTACCACTATCAGATTAGAGCCATAAGGGAGCCTAGACATCTACCACCCCACTACCACTACCAGATTATAGCCATAAGGGAGACTAGACATCTACCACCCCACTACCAATATCAGATTAGAGCAATAAGGGAGACTAGACATCTACCACCCCACTACCACTATCAAATTAGAGCCACAAGGGAGACTAGACATCTACCACCCCACTACCACTATCAGATTAGAGCCATAAGGGAGACTAGACATCTACCACCCCACTACCACTATCAGATTAGAGCCATAAGGGAGACTAGACATCTACCACTACCAGATTAGAGCCATAAGGGAGACTAGACATCTACCACCCCACTATCAGATTAGAGCCATGAGGGAGACTAGACATCTACCACCCCACTACCACTATCAAATTAGAGCCTTAAGGGAGACTAGACATCTACCACCCCACTACCACTATCAGATTAGAGCCATAAGGGAGACTAGACATCAACCACCCCACTATCAGCTTAGAGCCATAAGTGAGACTAGACATCTACCACCCCACTACCAAATTAGAGCCATAAGGGAGTCTAGACATCTACCACCCCACTACCACTATCAGATTAGAGCCATAAGGGAGCCTAGACATCTACCACCCCACTACCACTATCAGATTAGAGCCATAAGGGAGCCTAGACATCTACCACCCCACTACCACTACCAGATTATAGCCATAAGGGAGACTAGACATCTACCACCCCACTACCACTACAAGATTAGAGCCATAAGGGAGACTAGACATCTACCACCCCACTACCACTATCAAATTAGAGCCATAAGGGAGACTAGATATCTACCACCATCAGATTAGAGCCATAAGGGAGACTAGACATCTACCACCCCACTACCACTATCAGATTAGAGCCATAAGGGAGACTAGACATCTACCACCCCACAACCACTATCAGATTAGAACCATAAGGGAGACTAGACATCTACCACCCCACTACCACTAACAGATTAGAGCCAGAAGGGAGACTAGACATCTACCACCACACTACCACTATCAGATTAGAGCCATAAGGGAGACTAGACATCTACCACCCCACTACCACTATCAGATTGGAGCCATAAGGTAGACTAGACATCTACCACTACCAGATTAGAGCCATAAGGGAGACTAGACATCTACCACCACACTGCCACTATCAGATTCGAGCCATAAGTAGACTAGACATCTACCACCCCACTACCACTAGCAGATTATAGCCATAAGGGAGACTAGACATCTACCACCCCACTACCACTACCAGATTATAGCCATAAGGGAGACTAGACATCTACCACCCCACTACCACTATCAGATTAGAGCCATAAGGGAGACTAGACATCTACCACCCCACTACCACTATCAGATTAGAGCCATAAGGGAGCCTAGACATCTACCACCCCACTACCACTATCAGATTCGAGCCATAAGGGAGACTAGACATCTACCACCCCACTACCACTACCAGATTATAGCCATAAGGGAGACTAGACATCTACCACCCCACTACCACTACCAGATTATAGCCATAAGGGAGACTAGACATCTACCACCCCACTACCACTATCAGATTAGAGCCATAAGGGAGACTAGACATCTACCACCCCACTACCACTATCAGATTAGAGCCATAAGGGAGTCTAGACATCTACCACCCCACTACCACTATCAGATTAGAGCCATAAGGGAGCCTAGACATCTACCACCCCACTACCACTATCAGATTAGAGCCATAAGGGAGCCTAGACATCTACCACCCCACTACCACTACCAGATTATAGCCATAAGGGAGACTAGACATCTACCACCCCAATACCACTATCAGATTAGAGCAATAAGGGAGACTAGACATCTACCACCCCACTACCACTATCAAATTAGAGCCACAAGGGAGACTAGACATCTACCACCCCACTACCACTATAAGATTAGAGCCATAAGGGAGACTAGTCATCTACCACCCCACTACCACTATCAGATTAGAGCCATAAGGGAGACTAGACATCTACCACCACACTACCAATATCAAATTAGAGCCACAAGGGAGACTAGACATCTACCACCCCACTACCACTATCAGATTAGAGCCATAAGGGAGACTAGACATCTACCACCCCACTACCACTATCAAATTAGAGCCACGAGGGAGACTAGACATCTACCACCCCACTACCACTATCAGATTAGAGCCATAAGGGAGCCTAGACATCTACCACCCCACTACCACTATCAGATTAGAGCCATAAGGGAGCCTAGACATCTACCACCCCACTACCACTACCAGATTATAGCCATAAGGGAGACTAGACATCTACCACCCCACTACCAATATCAGATTAGAGCAATAAGGGAGACTAGACATCTACCACCCCACTACCACTATCAAATTAGAGCCACGAGGGAGACTAGACATCTACCACCCCACTACCACTATCAGATTAGAGCCATAAGGGAGCCTAGACATCTACCACCCCACTACCACTATCAGATTAGAGCCATAAGGGAGCCTAGACATCTACCACCCCACTACCACTACCAGATTATAGCCATAAGGGAGACTAGACATCTACCACCCCACTACCAATATCAGATTAGAGCAATAAGGGAGACTAGACATCTACCACCCCACTACCACTATCAAATTAGAGCCACAAGGGAGACTAGACATCTACCACCCCACTACCACTATCAGATTAGAGCCATAAGGGAGACTAGACATCTACCACCCCACTACCACTATCAGATTAGAGCCATAAGGGAGACTAGACATCTACCACTACCAGATTAGAGCCATAAGGGAGACTAGACATCTACCACCCCACTATCAGATTAGAGCCATGAGGGAGACTAGACATCTACCACCCCACTACCACTATCAAATTAGAGCCTTAAGGGAGACTAGACATCTACCACCCCACTACCACTATCAGATTAGAGCCATAAGGGAGACTAGACATCTACCACCCCACTATCAGATTAGAGCCATAAGTGAGACTAGACATCTACCACCCCACTACCAAATTAGAGCCATAAGGGAGTCTAGACATCTACCACCCCACTACCACTATCAGATTAGAGCCATAAGGGAGCCTAGACATCTACCACCCCACTACCACTATCAGATTAGAGCCATAAGGGAGCCTAGACATCTACCACCCCACTACCACTACCAGATTATAGCCATAAGGGAGACTAGACATCTACCACCCCACTACCACTACAAGATTAGAGCCATAAGGGAGACTAGACATCTACCACCCCACTACCACTATCAAATTAGAGCCATAAGGGAGACTAGATATCTACCACCATCAGATTAGAGCCATAAGGGAGACTAGACATCTACCACCCCACTACCACTATCAGATTAGAGCCATAAGGGAGACTAGACATCTACCACCCCACTACCACTATCAAATTAGAGCCATAAGGGAGACTAGATATCTACCACCATCAGATTAGAGCCATAAGGGAGACTAGACATCTACCACCCCACTACCACTATCAGATTAGAGCCATAAGGGAGACTAGACATCTACCACCCCACAACCACTATCAGATTAGAACCATAAGGGAGACTAGACATCTACCACCCCACTACCACTAACAGATTAGAGCCAGAAGGGAGACTAGACATCTACCACCACACTACCACTATCAGATTAGAGCCATAAGGGAGACTAGACATCTACCACCCCACTACCACTATCAGATTGGAGCCATAAGGTAGACTAGACATCTACCACTACCAGATTAGAGCCATAAGGGAGACTAGACATCTACCACCACACTGCCACTATCAGATTCGAGCCATAAGGGAGACTAGACATCTACCACCCCACTACCACTACCAGATTATAGCCATAAGGGAGACTAGACATCTACCACCCCACTACCACTACCAGATTATAGCCATAAGGGAGACTAGACATCTACCACCCCACTACCACTATCAGATTAGAGCCATAAGGGAGACTAGACATCTACCACCCCACTACCACTATCAGATTAGAGCCATAAGGGAGCCTAGACATCTACCACCCCACTACCACTATCAGATTCGAGCCATAAGGGAGACTAGACATCTACCACCCCACTACCACTACCAGATTATAGCCATAAGGGAGACTAGACATCTACCACCCCACTACCACTACCAGATTATAGCCATAAGGGAGACTAGACATCTACCACCCCACTACCACTATCAGATTAGAGCCATAAGGGAGACTAGACATCTACCACCCCACTACCACTATCAGATTAGAGCCATAAGGGAGTCTAGACATCTACCACCCCACTACCACTATCAGATTAGAGCCATAAGGGAGCCTAGACATCTACCACCCCACTACCACTATCAGATTAGAGCCATAAGGGAGCCTAGACATCTACCACCCCACTACCACTACCAGATTATAGCCATAAGGGAGACTAGACATCTACCACCCCAATACCACTATCAGATTAGAGCAATAAGGGAGACTAGACATCTACCACCCCACTACCACTATCAAATTAGAGCCACAAGGGAGACTAGACATCTACCACCCCACTACCACTATAAGATTAGAGCCATAAGGGAGACTAGACATCTACCACCCCACTACCACTATCAGATTAGAGCCATAAGGGAGACTAGACATCTACCACCACACTACCAATATCAAATTAGAGCCACAAGGGAGACTAGACATCTACCACCCCACTACCACTATCAGATTAGAGCCATAAGGGAGACTAGACATCTACCACCCCACTACCACTATCAAATTAGAGCCACGAGGGAGACTAGACATCCATCACCCCACTACCACTATTAAATTAGAGCCATAAGGGAGACTAGACATCTACCTCCCCACTACCACTAACAGATTAGAGCCATAAGGGAGACTAGACATCTACCACTACCAGATTAGAGCCATAAGGGAGACTAGACATCTACCACCCCAATTTCAGATAAGAGCCATGAGGGAGACTAGACATCTACCACCCCACTACCACTATCAAATTAGAGCCTTAAGGGAGACTAGACATCTACCACCCCACTACCACTATCAGATTAGAGCCATAAGGGAGACTAGACATCTACCACCCCACTATCAGATTAGAGCCATAAGTGAGACTAGACATCTACCACCCCACTACCAAATTAGAGCCATAAGGGAGTCTAGACATCTACCACCCCACTACCACTATCAGATTAGAGCCATAAGGGAGCCTAGACATCTACCACCCCACTACCACTATCAGATTAGAGCCATAAGGGAGCCTAGACATCTACCAACCCACTACCACTACAAGATTATAGCCATAAGGGAGACTAGACATCTACCACCCCAATACCACTATCAGATTAGAGCAATAAGGGAGACTAGACATCTACCACCCCACTACCACTATCAAATTAGAGCCACAAGGGAGACTAGACATCTACCACCCCACTACCACTATAAGATTAGAGCCATAAGGGAGACTAGACATCTACCACCCCACTACCACTATCAGATTAGAGCCATAAGGGAGACTAGACATCTACCACCACACTACCAATATCAAATTAGAGCCACAAGGGAGACTAGACATCTACCACCCCACTACCACTATCAGATTAGAGCCATAAGGGAGACTAGACATCTACCACCCCACTACCACTATCAAATTAGTTCCACGAGGGAGACTAGACATCCATCACCCCACTACCACTATTAAATTAGAGCCATAAGGGAGACTAGACATCTACCTCCCCACTACCACTAACAGATTAGAGCCATAAGGGAGACTAGACATCTACCACTACCAGATTAGAGCCATAAGGGAGACTAGACATCTACCACCCCAATTTCAGATAAGAGCCATGAGGGAGACTAGACATCTACCACCCCACTACCACTATCAAATTAGAGCCTTAAGGGAGACTAGACATCTACCACCCCACTACCACTATCAGATTAGAGCCATAAGGGAGACTAGACATCTACCACCCCACTATCAGATTAGAGCCATAAGTGAGACTAGACATCTACCACCCCACTACCAAATTAGAGCCATAAGGGAGTCTAGACATCTACCACCCCACTACCACTATCAGATTAGAGCCATAAGGGAGCCTAGACATCTACCACCCCACTACCACTATCAGATTAGAGCCATAAGGGAGCCTAGACATCTACCAACCCACTACCACTACAAGATTAGAGCCATAAGGGAGACTAGACATCTACCACCCCACTACCACTATCAAATTAGAGCCATAAGGGAGACTAGATATCTACCACCATCAGATTAGAGCCATAAGGGAGACTAGACATCTACCACCCGACTACCACTATCAGATTAGAGCCATAAGGGGGACTAGACATCTACCACCCCACAACCAATATCAGATTAGAGCCATAAGGGAGACTAGACATCTACCACCCCACTACCACTTTTAGATTAGAGCCATAATGGAGACTAGACATCTACCACCCCACTACCACTATCAGATTAGAGCCATAAGGGAGACTAGACATCTACCACTACCAGATTAGAGCCATAAGGGAGACTAGACATCTACCACCTTACTACCACTATCAGATTAGTGCCATCAGGCAAACTAGACATCTACCACCCCACTACCACTATCAGATTAGAGCCATAAGGGAGACTAGACATCTACCACCCCACTACCACTATCAGATTAGAGCCATAAGGGAGCCTAGACATCTACCACCCACTACCACTATCAGATTAGAGCCATAAGGGAGACTAGACATCTACCACCCCACTATCAGATTAGAGCCATGAGGGAGACTAGACATCTACCACCGCACTACCACTATCAAATTAGAGCCATAAGGGAGACTAGACATCTACCACCCCACTACCACTATCAGATTAGAGCCATAAGGGAGACTAAACATCTACCACCCCACTAACAGATTAGAGCCATAAGTGAGACTAGACATCAACCACCCCACTACCAAATTAGAGCCATAAAGGAGTCTAGACATCTACCACCCCACTACCACTATCAGATTAGAGCCATAAGGGAGCCTAGACATCTACCACCCCACTACCACTATCAGATTAGAGCCATAAGGGAGACTAGACATCTACCACCCCACTACCACTACCAGATTATAGCCATAAGGGAGACTAGACATCTACCACCCCACTACCACTATCAGATTAGAGCCATAAGGGAGACTAGACATCTACCAACCCACTACCACTATCAGATTAGAGCCATAAGGGAGACTAGACATCTACCACCCCACTACCACTATCAGATTAGAGCCATAAGGGAGACTAGACATCTACCACCACACTACCACTATCACATTAGAGCCATAAGGGAGGCTAGACATCTACCACCCCACTACCACTTTCAGATTAGAGCCATAAGGGAGACTAGACATCTACCACCCCACTACCACTATCAGATTAGAGCCATAAGGGAGACTAGACATCTACCACCCCACTACCACTATCAGATTAGAGCCATAAGGGAGACTAGACATCTACCACCCCACTACCACTATCAGATTAGAGCCATAAGAGATACTAGACATCTACCACCCCACTACCACTATCAGATTAGAGCCATGAGGGAGACTAGACATCCATCACCCCACTACCATTATTAAATTAGAGCCATAAGGGAGACTAGACATATACCACCCCACTACCACTAACAGATTAGAGCCATAAGGGAGACTAGACATCTACCACTACCAGATTAGAGCCATAAGGGAGACTAGACATCTACCACCCGACTATCAGATTAGAGCCATGAGGAAGACTAGACATCTACCACCCCACTACCACTATCAAATTAGAGCCTTAAGGGAGACTAGACATCTACCACCCCACTACCACTATCAGATTAGAGCCATAAGGGAGCCTAGACATCTACCACCCACTACCACTATCAGATTAGAGCCATAAGGGAGACTAGACATCTACCACCCCACTATCAGATTAGAGCCATGAGGGAGACTAGACATATACCACCCCACTACCACTAACAGATTAGAGCCATAAGGGAGACTAGACATCTACCACTACCAGATTAGAGCCATAAGGGAGACTAGACATCTACCACCCGACTATCAGATTAGAGCCATGAGGGAGACTAGACATCTACCACCCCACTACCACTATCAAATTAGAGCCTTAAGGGAGACTAGACATCTACCACCCCACTACCACTATCAGATTAGAGCCATAAGGGAGCCTAGACATCTACCACCCACTACCACTATCAGATTAGAGCCATAAGGGAGACTAGACATCTACCACCCCACTATCAGATTAGAGCCATAAGGGAGACTAGACATCTACCACCCCACTACCACTATCAGATTAGAGCCATAAGGGAGACTAGACATCTACCACCCCACTACCACTATCAGATTAGAGCCATAAGGGAGACTAGACATCTACCACCACACTACCACTATCACATTAGAGCCATAAGGGAGAATAGACATCTACCACCCCACTACCACTATCAGATTAGAGCCATAAGGGAGACTAGACATCTACCACTACCAGATTAGAGCCATAAGGGAGACTAGACATCTACCAGCTTACTACCACTATCAGATTAGAGCCATAAGGCAGACTAGACATCTACCACCCCACTACCACTATCAAATTAGAGCCATAAGGGAGACTGGACATCTACCACCCCACTACCACTATCAGATTAGAGCCATAAGGGAGACTAGACATCTACCACCCCACTACCACTATCAAATTAGAGCCATAAGGGAGACTGGACATCTACCACCCCACTACCACTATCAGATTAGAGCCATAAGGGAGACTAGACATCTACCACCCCACTATCAGATTAGAGCCATAAGTGAGACTAGACATCTACCACCCCACTACCAAATTAGAGCCATAAGGGAGTCTAGACATCTACCACCCCACTACCACTATCAGATTAGAGCCATAAGGGAGCCTAGACATCTACCACCCCACTACCACTATCAGATTAGAGCCATAAGGGAGACTAGACATCTACCACCCCACTACCACTACCAGATTATAGACATAAGGGAGACTAGACATCTACCACCCCACTACCACTATCAGATTAGAGCCATAAGGGAGACTAGACATCTACCACCCCACTATCAGATTAGAGCCATAAGTGAGACTAGACATCTACCACCCCACTACCAAATTAGAGCCATAAGGGAGTCTAGACATCTACCACCCCACTACCACTATCAGATTAGAGCCATAAGGAAGCCTAGACATCTACCACCCCACTACCACTATCAGATTAGAGCCATAAGGGAGCCTAGACATCTACCACCCCACTACCACTACCAGATTATAGCCATAAGGGAGACTAGACATCTACCACCCCACCACCACTATCAAATTAGAGCCATAAGGGAGACTAGATATCTACCACCATCAGATTAGAGCCATAAGGGAGACTAGACATCTACCACCCCACTACCACTATCAGATTAGAGCCATAAGGGAGACTAGACATCTACCACCCCACAACCACTATCAGATTAGAGCCATAAGGGAGACTAGACATCTACCACCCCACTACCACTTTTAGATTAGAGCCATAATGGAGACTAGACATCTACCACCCCACTACCACTATCAGATTAGAGCCATAAGGGAGACTAGACATCTACCACTACCAGATTAGAGCCATAAGGGAGACTAGACATCTACCACCTTACTACCACTATCAGATTAGTGCCATCAGGCAAACTAGACATCTACCACCCCACTACCACTATCAGATTAGAGCCATAAGGGAGACTAGACATCTACCACCCCACTACCACTATCAGATTAGAGCCATAAGGGAGCCTAGACATCTACCACCCACTACCACTATCAGATTAGAGCCATAAGGGAGACTAGACATCTACCACCCCACTATCAGATTAGAGCCATGAGGGAGACTAGACATCTACCACCGCACTACCACTATCAAATTAGAGCCATAAGGGAGACTAGACATCTACCACCCCACTACCACTATCAGATTAGAGCCATAAGGGAGACTAGACATCTACCACCCCACTAACAGATTAGAGCCATAAGTGAGACTAGACATCAACCACCCCACTACCAAATTAGAGCCATAAAGGAGTCTAGACATCTACCACCCCACTACCACTATCAGATTAGAGCCATAAGGGAGCCTAGACATCTACCACCCCACTACCACTATCAGATTAGAGCCATAAGGGAGACTAGACATCTACCACCCCACTACCACTACCAGATTATAGCCACAAGGGAGACTAGACATCTACCACCCCACTACCACTATCAGATTAGAGCCATAAGGGAGACTAGACATCTACCACCCCACTACCACTATCAGATTAGAGCCATAAGGCAAACTAGACATCTACCACCCCACTACCACTATCAGATTAGAGCCATAAGGGAGACTAGACATCTACCACCCCACTACCACTATCAGATTAGAGCCATAAGGGAGCCTAGACATCTACCACCCACTACCACTATCAGATTAGAGCCATAAGGGAGACTAGACATCTACCACCCCACTATCAGATTAGAGCCATGAGGGAGACTAGACATCTACCACCGCACTACCACTATCAAATTAGAGCCATAAGGGAGACTAGACATCTACCACCCCACTACCACTATCAGATTAGAGCCATAAGGGAGACTAGACATCTACCACCCCACTACCACTATCAGATTAGAGCCATAAGGGAGACTAGACATCTACCACCACACTACCACTATCACATTAGAGCCATAAGGGAGAATAGACATCTACCACCCCACTACCACTATCAGATTAGAGCCATAAGGGAGACTAGACATCTACCACTACCAGATTAGAGCCATAAGGGAGACTAGACATCTACCAGCTTACTACCACTATCAGATTAGAGCCATAAGGCAGACTAGACATCTACCACCCCACTACCACTATCAAATTAGAGCCATAAGGGAGACTGGACATCTACCACCCCACTACCACTATCAGATTAGAGCCATAAGGGAGACTAGACATCTACCACCCCACTACCACTATCAAATTAGAGCCATAAGGGAGACTAGACATCTACCACCCCACTACCACTATCAGATTAGAGCCATAAGGGAGACTAGACATCTACCACCCCACTCTCAGATTAGAGCCATAAGTGAGACTAGACATCTACCACCCCACTACCAAATTAGAGCCATAAGGGAGTCTAGACATCTACCACCCCACTACCACTATCAGATTAGAGCCATACGGGAGCCTAGACATCTACCACCCCACTACCACTATCAGATTAGAGCCATAAGGGAGACTAGACATCTACCACCCCACTACCACTACCAGATTATAGACATAAGGGAGACTAGACATCTACCACCCCACTACCACTATCAGATTAGAGCCATAAGGGAGACTAGACATCTACCACCCCACTACCACTATCAGATTAGAGCAATAAGGGAGACTAGACATCTACCACCCCACTACCACTATCAGATTAGAGCCATAAGGGAGACTAGACATCTACCACCCCACTACCACTATCAGATTAGAGCCATAAGGGAGACTAGACATCTACCACCACACTACCACTATCACATTAGAGCACTAAGGGAGGCTAGACATCTACCACCCCACTACCACTATCAGATTAGAGCCATAAGGGAGACTAGACATCTACCACCCCACTACCACTATCAGATTATAGCCATAAGGGAGACTAGACATCTACCACCCCACTACCACTATCAGATTAGAGCCATAAGGGAGACTAGACATCTACCACCCCACTACCACTATCAGATTAGAGCCATAAGAGATACTAGACATCTACCACCCCACTACCACTATCAGATTAGAGCCATGAGGGAGACTAGACATCCATCACCCCACTACCACTATTAAATTAGAGCCATAAGGGAGACTAGACATATACCACCCAACTACCACTAACAGATTAGAGCCATAAGGGAGACTAGACATCTACCACTACCAGATTAGAGCCATAAGGGAGACTAGACATCTACCACCCCACTATCAGATTAGAGCCATGAGGGAGACTAGACATCTACCACCCCACTACCACTATCAAATTAGATCCTTAAGGGAGACTAGACATCTACCACCCCACTACCACTATCAGATTAGAGCCATAAGGGAGACTAGACATCTACCACCCCACTATCAGATTAGAGCCATAAGTAAGACTAGACATCTACCACCCCACTATCAGATTAGAGCCATAAGGGAGCCTAGACATCTACCACCCCACTACCACTACCAGATTATAGCCATAAGGGAGACTAGACATCTACCACCCCACTACCACTATCAGATTATAGCCATAAGGGAGACTAGACATCTACCACCCCACTACCACTACCAGATTAGAGCCATAAGGGAGACTAGACATCTACCACCCCACTAACACTACAAGATTAGAGCCATAAGGGAGACTAGACATCTACCACCCCACTACCACTATCAAATTAGAGCCATAAGGGAGACTAGATATCTACCACCATCAGATTAGAGCCATAAGGGAGCCTAGACATCTACCACCCCACTACCACTATCAGATTAGAGCCATAAGGGAGACTAGACAGCTACCACCCCACTACCACTATCAGATTAGAGCCATAAGGGAGACTAGACATCTACCACCCCACTACCACTATCAGATTAGAGCATTAAGGGAGACTAGACATCTACCATCCCACTACCACTATCAGATTAGAGCCTTAAGGGAGACTAGACATCTACCACCCCACTACCACTACCAGATTAGAGCCATAAGGGAGACTAGACATCTACCACCCCACTACCAATATCAAATTAGAGTCATAAGGGAGACTAGATATCTACCACCATCAGATTAGAGCCATAAGGGAGACTAGACATCTACCACCCCACTACCACTATCAGATTAGAGCCATAAGGGAGACTAGACAGCTACCACCCCACTATCAGATTAGAGCCATAAGGGAGACTAGACATCTACCACCCCACTACCACTATCAGATTAGAGCAATAAGGGAGACTAGACATCTACCACCCCACTACCACTATCAGATTAGAGCCATAAGGGAGACTAGACATCTACCACCCCACTACCACTATCAGATTAGAGCCATAAGGGAGACTAGACATCTACCACCACACTACCACTATCACATTAGAGCACTAAGGGAGGCTAGACATCTACCACCCCACTACCACTATCAGATTAGAGCCATAAGGGAGACTAGACATCTACCACCCCACTACCACTATCAGATTATAGCCATAAGGGAGACTAGACATCTACCACCCCACTACCACTATCAGATTAGAGCCATAAGGGAGACTAGACATCTACCACCCCACTACCACTATCAGATTAGAGCCATAAGAGATACTAGACATCTACCACCCCACTACCACTATCAGATTAGAGCCATGAGGGAGACTAGACATCCATCACCCCACTACCACTATTAAATTAGAGCCATAAGGGAGACTAGACATATACCACCCAACTACCACTAACAGATTAGAGCCATAAGGGAGACTAGACATCTACCACTACCAGATTAGAGCCATAAGGGAGACTAGACATCTACCACCCCACTATCAGATTAGAGCCATGAGGGAGACTAGACATCTACCACCCCACTACCACTATCAAATTAGATCCTTAAGGGAGACTAGACATCTACCACCCCACTACCACTATCAGATTAGAGCCATAAGGGAGACTAGACATCTACCACCCCACTATCAGATTAGAGCCATAAGTAAGACTAGACATCTACCACCCCACTATCAGATTAGAGCCATAAGGGAGCCTAGACATCTACCACCCCACTACCACTACCAGATTATAGCCATAAGGGAGACTAGACATCTACCACCCCACTACCACTATCAGATTATAGCCATAAGGGAGACTAGACATCTACCACCCCACTACCACTACCAGATTAGAGCCATAAGGGAGACTAGACATCTACCACCCCACTAACACTACAAGATTAGAGCCATAAGGGAGACTAGACATCTACCACCCCACTACCACTATCAAATTAGAGCCATAAGGGAGACTAGATATCTACCACCATCAGATTAGAGCCATAAGGGAGCCTAGACATCTACCACCCCACTACCACTATCAGATTAGAGCCATAAGGGAGACTAGACAGCTACCACCCCACTACCACTATCAGATTAGAGCCATAAGGGAGACTAGACATCTACCACCCCACTACCACTATCAGATTAGAGCATTAAGGGAGACTAGACATCTACCATCCCACTACCACTATCAGATTAGAGCCTTAAGGGAGACTAGACATCTACCACCCCACTACCACTACCAGATTAGAGCCATAAGGGAGACTAGACATCTACCACCCCACTACCAATATCAAATTAGAGTCATAAGGGAGACTAGATATCTACCACCATCAGATTAGAGCCATAAGGGAGACTAGACATCTACCACCCCACTACCACTATCAGATTAGAGCCATAAGGGAGACTAGACAGCTACCACCCCACTATCAGATTAGAGCCATAAGTGAGACTAGACATCTACCACCCCACTACCAAATTATAGCCATAAGGGAGTCTAGACATCTACCACCCCACTACCACTATCAGATTAGAGCCATAAGGGAGACTAGACATCTACCACCCCACTACCACTATCAGATTAGAGCCATAAGGGAGACTAGACATGTACCACCCCACTACCTCTATCAGATTAGAGCAATAAGGGAGACTAGACATCTACCACCCCACTATCAGATTAGAGCCATGAGGGAGACTAGACATCTACCACCCCACTACCACTATCAAATTAGAGCCATAAGGGAGACTAGACATCTACCACACCACTATCACTATCAGATTAGAGCCATAAGGGAGACTAGACATCTACCACCCCACTACCAAATTAGAGCCATAAGGGAGTCTTGACTTCTACCACCCCACTACCACTATCAGATTGGAGCCATAAGGGAGCCTAGACATCTACCACCCCACTACCACTATCAGATTAGAGTCATATGGGAGACTAGACATCTACCACCCCACTACCACTACCAGATTATAGCCATAAGGGAGACTAGACATCTACCACCCCACTACCACTATCAGATTAGAGCCATAAGGGAGACTAGACATCTACCACCCCACTACCACTACCAGATTAGAGCCATAAGGGAGACTAGACATCAACCACCCCACTACCACTACCAGATTAGAGCCATAAGTGAGACTAGACATCTACCACCCCACTACCACTATCAAATTAGAGCCATAAGGGAGACTAGATATCTACCACCATCAGATTAGAGCCATAAGGGAGTCTAGACATCTACCACCCCACTACCACTATCAGATTAGAGCCATAAGGGAGACTAGACATCTACCACCCCACAACCACTATCAGATTAGAGCCATAAGGGAGGCTAGACATCTACCACCCCACTACCACTATCATATTAGAGCCATAAGGGAGACTAGACATCTACCACCCCACTACCACTATCAGATTTGAGTCATAAGGGAGACTAGACATCTACCACCCCACTACCACTACCAGATTATAGCCATAAGGGAGACTAGACATCTACCACCCCACTACCACTATCAGATTAGAGCCATAAGGGAGACTAGACATCTACCACCCCACAACCACTACCAGATTAGAGCCATAAGGGAGACTAGACATCTACCACCCCACTACCACTATCAAATTAGAGTCATAAGGGAGACTAGATATCTACCACCATCAGATTAGAGCCATAAGGGAGACTAGACATCTACCACCCCACTACCACTATCAGATTAGAGCCATAAGGGAGTCTAAACATCTACCACCCAACTATCAGATTAGAGCCATAAGTGAGACTAGATATCTACCACCATCAGATTAGAGCCATAAGGGAGACTAGACATCTACCACCCCACTACCACTATCAGATTAGAGCCATAAGGGAGACTAGACAGCTACCACCCCACTATCAGATTAGAGCCATAAGTGAGACTAGACATCTACCACCCCACTACCAAATTATAGCCATAAGGGAGTCTAGACATCTACCACCCCACTACCACTATCAGATTAGAGCCATAAGGGAGACTAGACATCTACCACCCCACTACCACTATCAGATTAGAGCCATAAGGGAGACTAGACATGTACCACCCCACTACCTCTATCAGATTAGAGCAATAAGGGAGACTAGACATCTACCACCCCACTATCAGATTAGAGCCATGAGGGAGACTAGACATCTACCACCCCACTACCACTATCAAATTAGAGCCATAAGGGAGACTAGACATCTACCACACCACTATCACTATCAGATTAGAGCCATAAGGGAGACTAGACATCTACCACCCCACTACCAAATTAGAGCCATAAGGGAGTCTTGACTTCTACCACCCCACTACCACTATCAGATTGGAGCCATAAGGGAGCCTAGACATCTACCACCCCACTACCACTATCAGATTAGAGTCATATGGGAGACTAGACATCTACCACCCCACTACCACTACCAGATTATAGCCATAAGGGAGACTAGACATCTACCACCCCACTACCACTATCAGATTAGAGCCATAAGGGAGACTAGACATCTACCACCCCACTACCACTACCAGATTAGAGCCATAAGGGAGACTAGACATCAACCACCCCACTACCACTACCAGATTAGAGCCATAAGTGAGACTAGACATCTACCACCCCACTACCACTATCAAATTAGAGCCATAAGGGAGACTAGATATCTACCACCATCAGATTAGAGCCATAAGGGAGTCTAGACATCTACCACCCCACTACCACTATCAGATTAGAGCCATAAGGGAGACTAGACATCTACCACCCCACAACCACTATCAGATTAGAGCCATAAGGGAGGCTAGACATCTACCACCCCACTACCACTATCATATTAGAGCCATAAGGGAGACTAGACATCTACCACCCCACTACCACTATCAGATTTGAGTCATAAGGGAGACTAGACATCTACCACCCCACTACCACTACCAGATTATAGCCATAAGGGAGACTAGACATCTACCACCCCACTACCACTATCAGATTAGAGCCATAAGGGAGACTAGACATCTACCACCCCACAACCACTACCAGATTAGAGCCATAAGGGAGACTAGACATCTACCACCCCACTACCACTATCAAATTAGAGTCATAAGGGAGACTAGATATCTACCACCATCAGATTAGAGCCATAAGGGAGACTAGACATCTACCACCCCACTACCACTATCAGATTAGAGCCATAAGGGAGTCTAAACATCTACCACCCAACTATCAGATTAGAGCCATAAGTGAGACTAGACATCTACCACCCCACTACCACTATCAGATTAGAGCCATAAGGGAGACTAGACATCTACCACCTCACAACCACTACCAGATTAGAGCCATAAGGGAGACTAGACATCTACGACTACCAGATTAGAGCCATAAGGGAGACTAGACATCTACCACCCCACTATCAGATTAGAGCCATGAGGGAGACTAGACATCTACCACCCCACTACCACTATCAGATTAGAGCCATAAGGGAGACTAGACATCTACCACCCCACTACCACTATCAAATTAGAGCCTTAAGGGAGACTAGACATCTACCACCCCACTACCACTATCAGATTAGAGCCATAAGGGAGACTAGACATCTACCACCCCACTATCAGATTAGAGCCATAAGTGAGACTAGACATCTACCACCCCACTACCAAATTAGAGCCATAAGGGAGTCTAGACATCTACCACCCCACTACCACTATCAGATTAGAGCCATAAGGGAGCCTAGACATCTACCACCCCACTACCACTACCAGATTATAGCCATAAGGGAGACTAGACATCTACCACCCCACAACCACTACCAGATTAGAGCCATAAGTGAGACTAGACATCTACCACCCCACTACCACTACCAGATTAGAGCCATAAGGGAGTCTAAACATCTACCACCCAACTATCAGATTAGAGCCATAAGTGAGACTAGACATCTACCACCCCACTACCACTATCAGATTAGAGCCATAAGGGAGACTAGACATCTACCACCTCACAACCACTACCAGATTAGAGCCATAAGGGAGACTAGACATCTACGACTACCAGATTAGAGCCATAAGGGAGACTAGACATCTACCACCCCACTATCAGATTAGAGCCATGAGGGAGACTAGACATCTACCACCCCACTACCACTATCAGATTAGAGCCATAAGGGAGACTAGACATCTACCACCCCACTACCACTATCAAATTAGAGCCTTAAGGGAGACTAGACATCTACCACCCCACTACCACTATCAGATTAGAGCCATAAGGGAGACTAGACATCTACCACCCCACTATCAGATTAGAGCCATAAGTGAGACTAGACATCTACCACCCCACAACCACTATCAGATTAGAGCCATAAGGGAGGCTAGACATCTACCACCCCACTACCACTATCATATTAGAGCCATAAGGGAGACTAGACATCTACCACCCCACTACCACTATCAGATTTGAGTCATAAGGGAGACTAGACATCTACCACCCCACTACCACTACCAGATTATAGCCATAAGGGAGACTAGACATCTACCACCCCACTACCACTATCAGATTAGAGCCATAAGGGAGACTAGACATCTACCACCCCACAACCACTACCAGATTAGAGCCATAAGGGAGACTAGACATCTACCACCCCACTACCACTATCAGATTAGAGCCATAAGGGAGTCTAAACATCTACCACCCAACTATCAGATTAGAGCCATAAGTGAGACTAGACATCTACCACCCCACTACCACTATCAGATTAGAGCCATAAGGGAGACTAGACATCTACCACCTCACAACCACTACCAGATTAGAGCCATAAGGGAGACTAGACATCTACGACTACCAGATTAGAGCCATAAGGGAGACTAGACATCTACCACCCCACTATCAGATTAGAGCCATGAGGGAGACTAGACATCTACCACCCCACTACCACTATCAGATTAGAGCCATAAGGGAGACTAGACATCTACCACCCCACTACCACTATCAAATTAGAGCCTTAAGGGAGACTAGACATCTACCACCCCACTACCACTATCAGATTAGAGCCATAAGTAAGACTAGACATCTACCACCCCACTATCAGATTAGAGCCATAAGGGAGCCTAGACATCTACCACCCCACTACCACTACCAGATTATAGCCATAAGGGAGACTAGACATCTACCACCCCACTACCACTATCAGATTATAGCCATAAGGGAGACTAGACATCTACCACCCCACTACCACTACCAGATTAGAGCCATAAGGGAGACTAGACATCTACCACCCCACTAACACTACAAGATTAGAGCCATAAGGGAGACTAGACATCTACCACCCCACTACCACTATCAAATTAGAGCCATAAGGGAGACTAGATATCTACCACCATCAGATTAGAGCCATAAGGGAGCCTAGACATCTACCACCCCACTACCACTATCAGATTAGAGCCATAAGGGAGACTAGACAGCTACCACCCCACTACCACTATCAGATTAGAGCCATAAGGGAGACTAGACATCCACCACCCCACTACCACTATCAGATTAGAGCCTTAAGGGAGACTAGACATCTACCATCCCACTACCACTATCAGATTAGAGCCTTAAGGGAGACTAGACATCTACCACCCCACTACCACTACCAGATTAGAGCCATAAGGGAGACTAGACATCTACCACCCCACTACCAATATCAAATTAGAGTCATAAGGGAGACTAGATATCTACCACCATCAGATTAGAGCCATAAGGGAGACTAGACATCTACCACCCCACTACCACTATCAGATTAGAGCCATAAGGGAGACTAGACAGCTACCACCCCACTATCAGATTAGAGCCATAAGTGAGACTAGACATCTACCACCCCACTACCAAATTATAGCCATAAGGGAGTCTAGACATCTACCACCCCACTACCACTATCAGATTAGAGCCATAAGGGAGACTAGACATCTACCACCCCACTACCACTATCAGATTAGAGCCATAAGGGAGACTAGACATGTACCACCCCACTACCTCTATCAGATTAGAGCAATAAGGGAGACTAGACATCTACCACCCCACTATCAGATTAGAGCCATGAGGGAGACTAGACATCTACCACCCCACTACCACTATCAAATTAGAGCCATAAGGGAGACTAGACATCTACCACACCACTATCACTATCAGATTAGAGCCATAAGGGAGACTAGACATCTACCACCCCACTACCAAATTAGAGCCATAAGGGAGTCTTGACTTCTACCACCCCACTACCACTATCAGATTGGAGCCATAAGGGAGCCTAGACATCTACCACCCCACTACCACTATCAGATTAGAGTCATATGGGAGACTAGACATCTACCACCCCACTACCACTACCAGATTATAGCCATAAGGGAGACTAGACATCTACCACCCCACTACCACTATCAGATTAGAGCCATAAGGGAGACTAGACATCTACCACCCCACTACCACTACCAGATTAGAGCCATAAGGGAGACTAGACATCAACCACCCCACTACCACTACCAGATTAGAGCCATAAGTGAGACTAGACATCTACCACCCCACTACCACTATCAAATTAGAGCCATAAGGGAGACTAGATATCTACCACCATCAGATTAGAGCCATAAGGGAGTCTAGACATCTACCACCCCACTACCACTATCAGATTAGAGCCATAAGGGAGACTAGACATCTACCACCCCACAACCACTATCAGATTAGAGCCATAAGGGAGGCTAGACATCTACCACCCCACTACCACTATCATATTAGAGCCATAAGGGAGACTAGACATCTACCACCCCACTACCACTATCAGATTTGAGTCATAAGGGAGACTAGACATCTACCACCCCACTACCACTACCAGATTATAGCCATAAGGGAGACTAGACATCTACCACCCCACTACCACTATCAGATTAGAGCCATAAGGGAGACTAGACATCTACCACCCCACAACCACTACCAGATTAGAGCCATAAGGGAGACTAGACATCTACCACCCCACTACCACTATCAGATTAGAGCCATAAGGGAGTCTAAACATCTACCACCCAACTATCAGATTAGAGCCATAAATGAGACTAGACATCTACCACCCCACTACCACTATCAGATTAGAGCCATAAGGGAGACTAGACATCTACCACCTCACAACCACTACCAGATTAGAGCCATAAGGGAGACTAGACATCTACGACTACCAGATTAGAGCCATAAGGGAGACTAGACATCTACCACCCCACTATCAGATTAGAGCCATGAGGGAGACTAGACATCTACCACCCCACTACCACTATCAGATTAGAGCCATAAGGGAGTCTAGACATCTACCACCCCACTACCACTATCAAATTAGAGCCATAAGGGAGACTAGACATCTACCACCCCACTACCACTATCAGATTAGAGCCATAAGGGAGACTAGACATCTACCACCCCACTATCAGATTAGAGCCATAAGTGAGACTAGACATCTACCACCCCACTACCAAATTAGAGCCATAAGGGAGTCTAGACATCTACCACCCCACTACCACTATCAGATTAGAGCCATAAGGGAGCCTAGACATCTACCACCCCACTACCACTACCAGATTATAGCCATAAGGGAGACTAGACATCTACCACCCCACTACCACTATCAGATTATAGCCATAAGGGAGACTAGACATCTACCACCCCACTACCACTACCAGATTAGAGCCATAAGGGAGACTAGACATCTACCACCCCACTAACACTACAAGATTAGAGCCATAAGGGAGACTAGACATCTACCAACCCACTACCACTATCAAATTAGAGCCATAAGGGAGACTAGATATCTACCACCATCAGATTAGAGCCATAAGGGAGCCTAGACATCTACCACCCCACTACCACTATCAGATTAGAGCCATAAGGGAGACTAGACATCTACCACCCCACTACCACTATCAGATTAGAGCCATAAGGGAGACTAGACATCTACCACCCCACTACCACTATCAGATTAGAGCCTTAAGGGAGACTAGACATCTACCATCCCACTACCACTATCAGATTAGAGCCTTAAGGGAGACTAGACATCTACCACCCCACTACCACTACCAGATTAGAGCCATAAGGGAGACTAGACATCTACCACCCCACTACCAATATCAAATTAGAGTCATAAGGGAGAATAGATATCTACCACCATCAGATTAGAGCCATAAGGGAGACTAGACATCTACCACCCCACTACCACTATCAGATTAGAGCCATAAGGGAGACTAGACAGCTACCACCCCACTATCAGATTAGAGCCATAAGTGAGACTAGACATCTACCACCCCACTACCAAATTATAGCCATAAGGGAGTCTAGACATCTACCACCCCACTACCACTATCAGATTAGAGCCATAAGGGAGACTAGACATCTACCACCCCACTACCACTATCAGATTAGAGCCATAAGGGAGACTAGACATGTACCACCCCACTACCTCTATCAGATTAGAGCAATAAGGGAGACTAGACATCTACCACCCCACTATCAGATTAGAGCCATGAGGGAGACTAGACATCTACCACCCCACTACCACTATCAAATTAGAGCCATAAGGGAGACTAGACATCTACCACCCCACTACCAAATTAGAGCCATAAGGGAGTCTTGACTTCTACCACCCCACTACCACTATCAGATTAGAGCCATAAGGGAGACTAGACATCTACCACCCCACTACCACTATCAGATTAGAGTCATATGGGAGACTAGACATCTACCACCCCACTACCACTACCAGATTATAGCCATAAGGGAGACTAGACATCTACCACCCCACTACCACTATCAGATTAGAGCCATAAGGGAGACTAGACATCTACCACCCCACTACCACTACCAGATTAGAGCCATAAGGGAGACTAGACATCAACCACCCCACTACCACTACCAGATTAGAGCAATAAGTGAGACTAGACATCTACCACCCCACTACCACTATCAAATTAGAGCCATAAGGGAGACTAGATATCTACCACCATCAGATTAGAGCCATAAGGGAGTCTAGACATCTACCACCCCACTACCACTATCAGATTAGAGCCATAAGGGAGACTAGACATCTACCACCCCACAACCACTATCAGATTAGAGCCATAAGGGAGGCTAGACATCTACCACCCCACTACCACTATCATATTAGAGCCATAAGGGAGACTAGACATCTACCACCCCACTACCACTATCAGATTTGAGTCATAAGGGAGACTAGACATCTACCACCCCACTACCACTACCAGATTATAGCCATAAGGGAGACTAGACATCTACCACCCCACTACCACTATCAGATTAGAGCCATAAGGGAGACTAGACATCTACCACCCCACAACCACTACCAGATTAGAGCCATAAGGGAGACTAGACATCTACCACCCCACTACCACTATCAAATTAGAGTCATAAGGGAGACTAGATATCTACCACCATCAGATTAGAGCCATAAGGGAGACTAGACATCTACCACCCCACTACCACTATCAGATTAGAGCCATAAGGGAGTCTAAACATCTACCACCCAACTATCAGATTAGAGCCATAAGTGAGACTAGACATCTACCACCCCACTACCACTATCAGATTAGAGCCATAAGGGAGACTAGACATCTACCACCTCACAACCACTACCAGATTAGAGCCATAAGGGAGACTAGACATCTACGACTACCAGATTAGAGCCATAAGGGAGACTAGACATCTACCACCCCACTATCAGATTAGAGCCATGAGGGAGACTAGACATCTACCACCCCACTACCACTATCAGATTAGAGCCATAAGGGAGACTAGACATCTACCACCCCACTACCACTATCAAATTAGAGCCTTAAGGGAGACTAGACATCTACCACCCCACTACCACTATCAGATTAGAGCCATAAGGGAGACTAGACATCTACCACCCCACTATCAGATTAGAGCCATAAGTGAGACTAGACATCTACCACCCCACTACCAAATTAGAGCCATAAGGGAGTCTAGACATCTACCACCCCACTACCACTATCATATTAGAGCCATAAGGGAGCCTAGACATCTACCACCCCACTACCACTACCAGATTATAGCCATAAGGGAGACTAGACATCTACCACCCCACTACCACTATCAGATTATAGCCATAAGGGAGACTAGACATCTACCACCCCACTACCACTACCAGATTAGAGCCATAAGGGAGACTAGACATCTACCACCCCACTAACACTACAAGATTAGAGCCATAAGGGAGACTAGACATCTACCACCCCACTACCACTATCAAATTAGAGCCATAAGGGAGACTAGATATCTACCACCATCAGATTAGAGCCATAAGGGAGCCTAGACATCTACCACCCCACTACCACTATCAGATTAGAGCCATAAGGGAGACTAGACATCTACCACCCCACTACCACTATCAGATTAGAGCCATAAGGGAGACTAGACATCTACCACCCCACTACCACTATCAGATTAGAGCCTTAAGGGAGACTAGACATCTACCATCCCACTACCACTATCAGATTAGAGCCTTAAGGGAGACTAGACATCTACCACCCCACTACCACTACCAGATTAGAGCCATAAGGGAGACTAGACATCTACCACCCCACTACCAATATCAAATTAGAGTCATAAGGGAGAATAGATATCTACCACCATCAGATTAGAGCCATAAGGGAGACTAGACATCTACCACCCCACTACCACTATCAGATTAGAGCCATAAGGGAGACTAGACAGCTACCACCCCACTATCAGATTAGAGCCATAAGTGAGACTAGACATCTACCACCCCACTACCAAATTATAGCCATAAGGGAGTCTAGACATCTACCACCCCACTACCACTATCAGATTAGAGCCATAAGGGAGACTAGACATCTACCACCCCACTACCACTATCAGATTAGAGCCATAAGGGAGACTAGACATGTACCACCCCACTACCTCTATCAGATTAGAGCAATAAGGGAGACTAGACATCTACCACCCCACTATCAGATTAGAGCCATGAGGGAGACTAGACATCTACCACCCCACTACCACTATCAAATTAGAGCCATAAGGGAGACTAGACATCTACCACCCCACTATCACTATCAGATTAGAGCCATAAGGGAGACTAGACATCTACCACCGCACTATCAGATTAGAGCCATAAGTGAGACTAGACATCTACCACCCCACTACCAAATTAGAGCCATAAGGGAGTCTTGACTTCTACCACCCCACTACCACTATCAGATTAGAGCCATAAGGGAGACTAGACATCTACCACCCCACTACCACTATCAGATTAGAGCCATAAGGGAGTCTAGACATCTTCCACCCCACTACCACTATCAGATTGGAGCCATAAGGGAGCCTAGACATCTACCACCCCACTACCACTATCAGATTAGAGTCATATGGGAGACTAGACATCTACCACCCCACTACCACTACCAGATTATAGCCATAAGGGAGACTAGACATCTACCACCCCACTACCACTATCAGATTAGAGCCATAAGGGAGACTAGACATCTACCACCCCACTACCACTACCAGATTAGAGCCATAAGGGAGACTAGACATCAACCACCCCACTACCACTACCAGATTAGAGCCATAAGTGAGACTAGACATCTACCACCCCACTACCACTATCAAATTAGAGCCATAAGGGAGACTAGATATCTACCACCATCAGATTAGAGCCATGAGGGAGTCTAGACATCTACCACCAAACTACCACTATCAGATTAGAGCCATAAGGGAGGCTAGACATCTACCACCCCACTACCACTATCATATTAGAGCCATAAGGGAGACTAGACATCTACCACCCCACTACCACTATCAGATTTGAGTCATAAGGGAGACTAGACATCTACCACCCCACTACCACTACCAGATTATAGCCATAAGGGAGAATAGACATCTACCACCCCACTACCACTATCAGATTAGAGCCATAAGGGAGACTAGACATCTACCACCCCACAACCACTACCAGATTAGAGCCATAAGGGAGACTAGACATCTACCACCCCACTACCACTATCAAATTAGAGTCATAAGGGAGACTAGATATCTACCACCATCAGATTAGAGCCATAAGGGAGACTAGACATCTACCACCCCACTACCACTATCAGATTAGAGCCATAAGGGAGACTAGACATCTACCACCCAACTATCAGATTAGAGCCATAAGTGAGACTAGACATCTACCACCCCACTACCACTATCAGATTAGAGCCATAAGGGAGACTAGACATCTACCACCTCACAACCACTACCAGATTAGAGCCATAAGGGAGACTAGACATCTACCACCCCACTACCACTACCAGATTAGAGCCATAAGGGAGACTAGACATCTACCACCCCACTACCATTATCAAATTAGAGCCATAAGGGAGACTAGATATCTACCACCATCAGATTAGAGCCATAAGGGAGACTAGACATCTACCACCCCACTACCACTATCAGATTAGAGCCATAAGGGAGACTAGACATCTACCACCCCACTATCAGATTAGAGCCATAAGTGAGACTAGACATCTACCACCCCACTACCAAATTATAGCCATAAGGGAGTCTACACATCTACCACCCCACTACCACTATCAGATTAGAGCCATAAGGGAGACTAGACATCTACCACCCCACTACCACTATCAAATTAGAGCCATAAGGGAGACTAGACATCTACCACCCCACTACCACTATCAGATTAGAGCCATAAGGGAGCCTAGACATCTACCACCATACTACCACTATCAGATAAGAGCCAGAAGGGAGACTAGACATCTACCACCCCACTACCACTATCAGATTAGAGCCATAAGGGAGACTAGACATCTACCACCCCACTACCACTATCAGATTAGAGCCATAAGGGAGACTAGACATCTACCACCCCACTACCAAATTAGAGCCATAAGGGAGTCTAGACATCTACCACCCCACTACCACTATCAGATTGGAGCCATAAGGGAGCCTAGACATCTACCACCCCAATACCACTATCAGATTAGAGCCATAAGGGAGACTAGACATCTAGCACCCCACTACCACTATCAGATTAGAGTCATAAGGGAGACTAGACATCTACCACCCCACTACCAAATTAGAGCCATAAGGGAGTCTTGACATCTACCACCCCACTACCACTATCAGATTAGAGCCATAAGGGAGACTAGACATCTACCACCCCACTACCACTATCAGATTAGAGCCATAAGGGAGTCTAGACATCTACCACCCCACTACCACTATCAGATTGGAGCCATAAGGGAGTCTAGACATCTACCACCCCACTACCACTACCAGATTAGAGCCATAAGGGAGACTGGACATCTACCACCCCACTACCACTATCAAATTAGAGCCATAAGGGTGACTAGATATCTACCACCATCAGATTAGAGCCATAAGGGAGACTAGACATCTACCACCCCACTACCACTATCAGATTAGAGCCATAAGGGAGACTAGACATCTACCACCCCACTACCAAATTTAGCCATAAGGGAGTCTAGACATCTACCACCCCACTACCACTATCAGATTAGAGCCATAAGGGAGACTAGACATCTACCACCCCACTACCACTATCATATTAGAGCCATAAGGGAGACTAGACATCTACCACCCCACTACCACTATCAGATTTGAGTCATAAGGGAGACTAGACATCTACCACCCCACTACCACTACCAGATTATAGCCATAAGGGAGACTAGACATCTACCACCCCACTACCACTATCAGATTAGAGCCATAAGGGAGACTAGACATCTACCACTCCACTACCACTACCAGATTAGAGCCATAAGGGAGACTAGACATCTACCACCCCACTACCACTACCAGATTAGAGCCATAAGGGAGACTAGACATCTACCACCCCACTACCACTATCAGATTAGAGCCAAAAGGGAGACTAGACATCTACCACCCCACTACCACTATCAGATTATAGCCATAAGGGAGACTAGACATCTACCACCCCACTACCACTATCAGATTAGAGCCATAAGGGAGACTAGACATCTACCACCCCACTACCACTACCAGATTAGAGCCATAAGGGAGACTAGACATCTACCACCCCACTACCACTACCAGATTAGAGCCATAAGGGAGACTAGACATCTACCACCCCACTACCACTATCAGATTTGAGTCATAAGGGAGACTAGACATCTACCACCCCACTACCACTACCAGATTATAGCCATAAGGGAGACTAGACATCTACCACCCCACTACCACTATCAGTAACATCCGGTTTGGGGCGAGTGGTCGCGTTTGCATTCGCTCTGCATTCGCTCTGCAGGTAGTATAACTTTTATAACTTTTCATTACATTTCATTATAGTACAACGATTTAATTTGTCCAACCTTAGCAATTTCTTCTTAACTAGCTACATAGCCGTCTGTGTATCAAAGATAACTGCGTAATTATCGTATTTCGTCGTCTCGTTGTCCACTGCTATCTGCCCAGCAGCTAGCAAACGTCCACCGTCTACCGAATAGTAGTATAACTTTTCATTACATTTCATTATAGTACAACGGTCTGATTTTCATTTTCATTACAGTACAACGGTTCGATTTGTTTGATCTTAGCTAGCTACATAGCCGTCTTTTATCAAACATAATTGCGTCGTTATTGAGGTTCGCTAGCGAGCTATTTTCGTTCGAAATTAACGCAACGTAGCCAACACTGCTAGCTAGCCAGCTTGCCACCGAAGAGCATTGTAGAAACGATTACAATACAACGGAACGACTTGTTTTGTGTAGTGTTAGCTAGCTACATAGTTTTCTTTGCTAGCTTTGTATCTAAGATAATTGTGTAACTTTGAGTAATTATCGGTTAGCTAGCCAGCTAGTTTCGCCTGCCGCGCTGCCGTCCTCCTACCTAGCCAACACTGCTAGCTAACACTGCTAGCTAGCCAACTTCTACCGAATAGCAGCACTGTAGAAGCTTACATTACAACGGAACGACTTGATTAGCGTAGTGTTAGCTAGTTGTCTTTGCTGTCCTTGAATCCATGATAATTGTGTAGTTTAGAGAAACTTAGAGAAACTGTCGAGGTCACCTAGCCAGCTTCACTTTCAACAACGCAGCTACTGCTAGCCAGGCTACTTCACCAGCCAGCAGTACTATATCATTTTAGTCAATAAGATTTTTAATTTTATTGATTTTTTGCTACGTAAGCTTAACTTTCTGAACATTCGAGACGTGTAGCCCACTTGTCATTCTAATCTCCTTTGCTTTAGCGTAGCCTCTTCTGTAGCCTGTCAAATATGTGTCTGTCTATCCCTGTTCTCTCCTCTCTGCACAGACCATACAAACGCCTCACACCGCGTGGCCGCGCCCACCCTAACCTGGTGGTCCCAGCCCGCACGACCCACGTGGAGTTCCAGGTCTCCGGTAGCCTCTGGAACTGCCGATCCGCGGCCAACAAGGCAGAGCTCATCTCAGCCTATGCGTCCCTCCAGTCCCTCGACTTCTTGGCACTGACGGAAACATGGCTCACCACAGATAACACTGCTACTCCTACTGCTCTCTCTTCGTCTGCCCACGTGTTCTCGCACACCCCGAGAGCTTCTGGTCAGCGGGGTGGTGGCACCGGGATCCTCATCTCTCCCAAGTGGTCATTCTCTCTTTCTCCCCTTACCCATCTGTCTATCGCCTCCTTTGAATTCCATGCTGTCACAGTTACCAGCCCTTTCAAGCTTAACATCCTTATCATTTATCGCCCTCCAGGTTCCCTTGGAGAGTTCATCAATGAGCTTGATGCCTTGATAAGCTCCTTTCCTGAGGACGGCTCACCTCTCACAGTTCTGGGTGACTTTAACCTCCCCATGTCTACCTTTGACTCATTCCTCTCCGCCTCCTTCTTTCCACTCCTCTCCTCTTTTGACCTCACCCTCTCACCTTCCCCCCCTACTCACAAGGCAGGCAATACGCTTGACCTCATCTTTACTAGATGCTGTTCTTCCACTAACCTCATTGCAACTCCCCTCCAAGTCTCCGACCACTACCTTGTATCCTTTTCCCTCTCGCTCTCATCCAACACTTCCCACACTGCCCCTACTCGGATGGTATCGCGCCGTCCCAACCTTCGCTCTCTCTCCCCCGCTACTCTCTCCTCTTCCATCCTATCATCTCTTCCCTCTGCCCAAACCTTCTCCAACCTATCTCCTGATTCTGCCTCCTCAACCCTCCTCTCCTCCCTTTCTGCATCCTTTGACTCTCTATGTCCCCTATCCTCCAGGCCGGCTCGGTCCTCCCCTCCCGCTCCGTGGCTCGACGACTCATTGCGAGCTCACAGAACAGGGCTCCGGGCAGCCGAGCGGAAATGGAGGAAAACTCGCCTCCCTGCGGACCTGGCATCCTTTCACTCCCTCCTCTCTACATTTTCCTCTTCTGTCTCTGCTGCTAAAGCCACTTTCTACCACTCTAAATTCCAAGCATCTGCCTCTAACCCTAGGAAGCTCTTTGCCACCTTCTCCTCCCTCCTGAATCCTCCTCCCCCTCCCCCCCCCCTCCTCCCTCTCTGCAGACGACTTCGTCAACCATTTTGAAAAGAAGGTCGACGACATCCGATCCTCGTTTGCTAAGTCAAACGACACCGCTGGTTCTGCTCACACTGCCCTACCCTGTGCTTTGACCTCTTTCTCTCCTCTCTCTCCAGATGAAATCTCGCGTCTTGTGACGGCCGGCCGCCCAACAACCTGCCCGCTTGACCCTATCCCCTCCTCTCTTCTCCAGACCATTTCCGGAGACCTTCTCCCTTACCTCACCTCGCTCATCAACTCATCCCTGACCGCTGGCTACGTCCCTTCCGTCTTCAAGAGAGCGAGAGTTGCACCCCTTCTGAAAAAACCTACACTCGATCCCTCCGATGTCAACAACTACAGACCAGTATCCCTTCTTTCTTTTCTCTCCAAAACTCTTGAACGTGCCGTCCTTGGCCAGCTCTCCTGCTATCTCTCTCAGAATGACCTTCTTGATCCAAATCAGTCAGGTTTCAAGACTAGTCACTCAACTGAGACTGCTCTTCTCTGTATCACGGAGGCGCTCCGCACTGCTAAAGCTAACTCTCTTTCCTCTGCTCTCATCCTTCTAGACCTATCGGCTGCCTTCGATACTGTGAACCATCAGATCCTCCTCTCCACCCTCTCCGAGTTGGGCATCTCCGGCGCGGCCCACGCTTGGATTGCGTCCTACCTGACAGGTCGCTCCTACCAGGTGGCGTGGCGAGAATCTGTCTCCTCACCACGCGCTCTCACCACTGGTGTCCCCCAGGGCTCTGTTCTAGGCCCTCTCCTATTCTCGCTATACACCAAGTCACTTGGCTCTGTCATAACCTCACACGGTCTCTCCTATCATTGCTATGCAGACGACACACAACTAATCTTCTCCTTTCCCCCTTCTGATGACCAGGTGGCGAATCGCATCTCTGCATGTCTGGCAGACATATCAGTGTGGATGACGGATCACCACCTCAAGCTGAACCTCGGCAAGACGGAGCTGCTCTTCCTCCCGGGGAAGGACTGCCCGTTCCATGATCTCGCCATCACGGTTGACAACTCCATTGTGTCCTCCTCCCAGAGCGCTAAGAACCTTGGCGTGATCCTGGACAACACCCTGTCGTTCTCAACTAACATCAAGGCGGTGGCCCGTTCCTGTAGGTTCATGCTCTACAACATCCGCAGAGTACGACCCTGCCTCACACAGGAAGCGGCGCAGGTCCTAATCCAGGCACTTGTCATCTCCCGTCTGGATTACTGCAACTCGCTGTTGGCTGGGCTCCCTGCCTGTGCCATCAAACCCCTACAACTCATCCAGAACGCCGCAGCCCGTCTGGTGTTCAACCTTCCCAAGTTCTCTCACGTCACCCCGCTCCTCCGCTCTCTCCACTGGCTTCCAGTTGAAGCTCGCATCCGCTACAAGACCATGGTGCTTGCCTACGGAGCTGTGAGGGGAACGGCACCTCAGTACCTTCAGGCTCTGATCAGGCCCTACACCCAAACAAGGGCACTGCGTTCATCCACCTCTGGCCTGCTCGCCTCCCTACCACTGAGGAAGTACAGTTCCCGCTCAGCCCAGTCAAAACTGTTCGCTGCTCTGGCACCCCAATGGTGGAACAAACTCCCTCACGACGCCAGGACAGCGGAGTCAATCACCACCTTCCGGAGACACCTGAAACCCCACCTCTTCAAGGAATACCTAGGATAGGATAAAGCAATCCTTCTGCCCCCCCCCCCCCTTAAAAGATTTAGATGCACTATTGTAAAGTGGCTGTTCCACTGGATGTCATTAGGTGAATGCACCAATTTGTAAGTCGCTCTGGATAAGAGCGTCTGCTAAATGACTTAAATGTAAATGTATCAGATTAGAGCCATAAGGGAGACTAGACATCTACCACCCCACTACCACTACCAGATTAGAGCCATAACGGAGACTAGACATCTACCACCCCACTACCACTACCAGATTAGAGCCATAAGGGAGACTAGACATCTACCACCCCACTACCACTATCAAATTAGAGCCATAAGGGAGACTAGATATCTACCACCATCAGATTAGAGCCATAAGGGAGTCTAGACATCTACCACCCCACTACCACTATCAGATTAGAGCCATAAGGGAGACTAGACATCTACCACCCCACTATCAGATTAGAGCCATAAATGAGACTAGATATCTACCACCCCACTACCAAATTATAGCCATAAGGGAGTCTTAGACATCTACCACCCCACTACCACTATCAGATTAGAGCCATAAGGGAGACTAGACATCTACCACCCCACTACCACTATCATATTAGAGCCATAAGGGAGACTAGACATCTACCACCCCACTACCACTATCAGATTAGAGCCATAAGGGAGCCTAGACATCTACCACCATACTACCACTTTCAGATAAGAGCCAGAAGGGAGACTAGACATCTACCACCCCACTACCACTATCAGATTAGAGCCATAAGGGAGACTAGACATCTACCACCCCACTACCACTACCAGATTAGAGCCATAAGGGAGACTAGACATCTACCACCCCACTACCACTATCAGATTAGAGCCATAAGGGAGACTAGACATCTACCACCCCACTACCACTATCAGATTAGAGCCATAAGGGAGACTAGACATCTACCACCCCACTATCAGATTAGAGCCATAAGTGAGACTAGACATCTACCACCCCACTACCAAATTTAGCCATAAGGGAGTCTAGACATCTACCACCCCACTACCACTATCAGATTAGAGCCATAAGGGAGACTAGACATCTACCACCCCACTACCACTATCATATTAGAGCCATAAGGGAGACTAGACATCTACCACCCCACTACCACTATCAGATTTGAGTCATAAGGGAGACTAGACATCTACCACCCCACTACCACTACCAGATTATAGCCATAAGGGAGACTAGACATCTACCACCCCACTACCACTATCAAATTAGAGCCATAAGGGAGACTAGACATCTACCACCCCACTACCACTACCAGATTAGAGCCATAAGGGAGACTAGACATCTACCACCCCACTACCACTACCAAATTAGAGCCATAAGGGAGACTAGACATCTACCACCCCACTACCACTATCAGATTAGAGCCATAAGGGAGCCTAGACATCTACCACCATACTACCACTATCGGATAAGAGCCAGAAGGGAGACTAGACATCTACCACCCCACTACCACTATCAGATTAGAGCCATAAGGGAGACTAGACATCTACCACCCCACTACCACTATCAGATTAGAGCCATAAGGGAGACTAGACATCTACCACCCCACTACCAAATTAGAGCCATAAGGGAGCCTAGACATCTACCACCCCACTACCACTATCAGATTGGAGCCATAAGGGAGCCTAGACATCTACCACCCCAATACCACTATCAGATTAGAGCCATAAGGGAGACTAGACATCTACCACCCCACTACCACTATCAGATTAGAGTCATAAGGGAGACTAGACATCTACCACCCCACTACCAAATTAGAGCCATAAGGGAGTCTTGACATCTACCACCCCACTACCACTATCAGATTAGAGCCATAAGGGAGACTAGACATCTACCACCCCACTACCACTATCAGATTAGAGCCAGAAGGGAGTCTAGACATCTACCACCCCACTACCACTATCAGATTGGAGCCATAAGGGAGACTAGACATCTACCACCCCACTACCACTATCAGATTAGAGCCATAAGGGAGACTAGACATCTACCACTATCAGATTAGAGCCATAAGGGAGACTAGACATCTACCACCCCACTACCACTATCAGATTATAGCCATAAGGGAGACTAGACATCTACCACCCCACTACCACTATCAGATTAGAGCCATAAGGGAGACTAGACATCTACCACCCCACTACCACTATCAGATTATAGTCATAAGGGAGACTAGACATCTACCACCCCACTACCACTATCAGATTAGAGCCATAAGGGAGACTGGACATCTACCACCCCACTACCACTATCAGATTAGAGCCAGAAGGGAGTCTAGACATCTACCACCCCACTACCACTATCAGATTAGAGCCATAAGGGAGACTAGACATCTACCAACCCACTACCACTACCAGATTAGAGCCATAAGGGAGACTAGACATCAACCACCCCACTACCACTACCAGATTAGAGCCATAAGGGAGACTGGACATCTACCACCCCACTACCACTATCAAATTAGAGCCATAAGGGAGACTAGATATCTACCACCATCAGATTAGAGCCATAAGGGAGACTAGATATCTACCACCCCACTACCGATATCAGATTAGAGCCATAAGGGAGACTAGACATCTACCACCCCACTATCAGATTAGAGCCATAAGTGAGACTAGACATCTACCACCCCACTACCAAATTTAGCCATAAGGGAGTCTAGACATCTACCACCCCACTACCACTATCAGATTAGAGCCATAAGGGAGACTAGACATCTACCACCCCACTACAACTATCATATTAGAGCCATAAGGGAGACTAGACATCTACCACCCCACTACCACTATCAGATTTGAGTCATAAGGGAGACTAGACATCTACCACCCCACTACCACTACCCGATTATAGCCATAAGGGAGACTAGACATCTACCACCCCACTACCACTATCAGATTAGAGCCATAAGGGAGACTAGACATCTACCACTCGACTACCACTACCAGATTAGAGCCATAAGGGAGACTAGACATCTACCACCCCACTACCACTACCAGATTAGAGCCATAAGGGAGACTAGACATCTACCACCCCACTACCACTATCAGATTAGAGCCATAAGGGAGACTAGACATCTACCACCCCACTACCACTATCAGATTATAGCCATAAGGGAGACTAGACATCTACCACCCCACTACCAAATTATAGCCATAAGGGAGTCTAGACATCTACCACCCCACTACCACTATCAGATTAGAGCCATAAGGGAGACTAGACATCTACCATCCCACTACCACTATCATATTAGAGCCATAAGGGAGACTAGACATCTACCACCCCACTACCACTATCAGATTTGAGTCATAAGGGAGACTAGACATCTACCACCCCACTACCACTACCAGATTATAGCCATAAGGGAGACTAGACATCTACCACCCCACTACCACTATCAGATTAGAGCCATAAGGGAGACTAGACATCTACCACCCCACTACCACTACCAGATTAGAGCCATAAGGGAGACTAGACATCTACCACCCCACTACCACTACCAGATTAGAGCCATAAGGGAGACTAGACATCTACCACCCCACTACCACTATCAAATTAGAGCCATAAGGGAGACTAGATATCTACCACCATCAGATTAGAGCCATAAGGGAGACTAGACATCTACCAACCCACTACCACTATCAGATTAGAGCCATAAGGGAGACTAGACATCTACCACCCCACTATCAGATTAGAGCCATAAATGAGACTAGATATCTACCACCCCACTACCAAATTATAGCCATAAGGGAGTCTTAGACATCTACCACCCCACTACCACTATCAGATTAGAGCCATAAGGGAGACTAGACATCTACCACCCCACTACCACTATCATATTAGAGCCATAAGGGAGACTAGACATCTACCACCCCACTACCACTATCAGATTAGAGCAATAAGGGAGACTAGACATCTACCACCCCACTATCAGATTAGAGCCATAAGTGAGACTAGACATCTACCACCCCACTACCAAATTTAGCCATAAGGGAGTCTAGACATCTACCACCCCACTACCACTATCAGATTAGAGCCATAAGGGAGACTAGACATCTACCACCCCACTACCACTATCATATTAGAGCCATAAGGGAGACTAGACATCTACCACCCCACTACCACTATCAGATTTGAGTCATAAGGGAGACTAGACATCTACCACCCCACTACCACTACCAGATTATAGCCATAAGGGAGACTAGACATCTACCACCCCACTACCACTATCAGATTAGAGCCATAAGGGAGACTAGACATCTACCACCCCACTACCACTACCAGATTAGAGCCATAAGGGAGACTAGACATCTACCACCCCACTACCACTACCAGATTAGAGCCATAAGGGAGACTAGACATCTACCACCCCACTACCACTATCAGATTAGAGCCATAAGGGAGACTAGACATCTACCACCCCACTACCACTATCAGATTATAGCCAAAAGGGAGACTAGACATCTACCACCCCACTACCACTATCAGATTAGAGCCATAAGGGAGACTAGACATCTACCACCCCACTACCACTACCAGATTAGAGCCATAAGGGAGACTAGACATCAACCACCCCACTACCACTACCAGATTAGAGCCATAAGGGAGACTAGACATCTACCACCCCACTACCACTATCAAATTAGAGCCATAAGGGAGACTAGATATCTACCACCATCAGATTAGAGCCATAAGGGAGACTAGACATCTACCACCCCACTACCACTATCAGATTAGAGCCATAAGGGAGACTAGACATCTACCACCCCACTATCAGATTAGAGCCATAAGTGAGACTAGACATCTACCACCCCACTACCAAATTATAGCCATAAGGGAGTCTAGACATCTACCACCATCAGTTTAGAGCCATAAGGGAGACTAGACATCTACCACCCCACTACCACTATCATATTAGAGCCATAAGGGAGACTAGACATCTACCACCCCACTACCACTATCAGATTTGAGTCATAAGGGAGACTAGACATCTACCACCTCACTACCACTACCAGATTATAGCCATAAGGGAGACTAGACATCTACCACCCCACTACCACTATCAGATTAGAGCCATAAGGGAGACTAGACATCTACCACCCCACTACCACTACCAGATTAGAGCCATAAGGGTGACTAGACATCTACCACCCACTACCACTACCAGATTAGAGCCATAAGGGAGACTAGACATCTACCACCCCACTACCACTATCAGATTAGAGTCATAAGGGAGACTAGACATCTACCACCCCACTACCACTACCAGATTAGAGCCATAAGGGAGACTAGACATCTACCACCCCACTATCAGATTAGAGCCATAAATGAGACTAGATATCTACCACCCCACTACCAAATTATAGCCATAAGGGAGTCTAGACATCTACCACCCCACTACCACTATCAGATTAGAGCCATAAGGGAGACTAGACATCTACCACCCCACTACCACTATCATATTAGAGCCATAAGGGAGACTAGACATCTACCACCCCACTACCACTATCAGATTAGAGCCATAAGGGAGCCTAGACATCTACCACCATACTACCACTATCAGATAAGAGCCAGAAGGGAGACTAGACATCTACCACCCCACTACCACTATCAGATTAGAGCCATAAGGGAGACTAGACATCTACCACCCCACTACCACTACCAGATTAGAGCCATAAGGGAGACTAGACATATACCACCCCACTACCACTATCAGATTAGAGCCATAAGGGAGACTAGACATCTACCACCCCACTACCACTACCAGATTAGAGCCATAAGGGAGACTAGACATCTACCACCACACTACCACTACCAGATTAGAGCCATAAGGGAGATTAGACATCTACCACCCCACTACCAATATCAAATTAGAGCCATAAGGGAGACTAGATATCTACCACCATCAGATTAGAGCCATAATGGAGACTAGACATCTACCACCCCACTACCACTATCAGATTAGAGCCATAAGGGAGAAGAGACATCTACCACCCCACTACCATTATCAGATTAGAGCCATAAGGGAGCCTAGACATCTACCACCATACTACCACTATCAGACAAGAGCCAGAAGGGAGACTAGACATCTACCACCCCACTACCACTGTCAGATTAGAGCCATAAGGGAGACTAGACATCTACCACCCCACTACCACTATCAGATTAGAGCCATAAGGGAGACTAGACATCTACACCCCACTTACACTATAAAAATAAGAGCCATAAGGGAGACTAGACATCTACCACCCCACTACCTCTATCAGATTAGAGCAATAAGGGAGACTAGACATCTACCACCCCACTATCAGATTAGAGCCATGAGGGAGACTAGACATCCACCACCCCACTACCACAATCAAATTAGAGCCATAAGGGAGACTAGACATCTACCACCCCACTATCACTATCAGATTAGAGCCATAAGGGAGCCTAGGCATCTACCACCCCACTATCAGATTAGAGCCATAAGTGAGACTAGACATCTACCACCCCACTACCAAATTAGAGCCATAAGGGAGTCTTGACATCTACCACCCCACTACCACTATCAGATTAGAGCCATAAGGGAGACTAGACATCTACCACCCCACTACCACTATCAGATTAGAGCCATAAGGGAGTCTAGACATCTACCACCCCACTACCACTATCAGATTGGAGCCATAAGGGAGCCTAGACATCTACCACCCCACTACCACTATCAGATTAGAGTCATAAGGGAGACTAGACATCTACCACCCCACTACCACTACCAGATTATAGCCATAAGGGAGTCTAGACATCTACCACCCCACTACCACTATCAGATTAGAGCCATAAGGGAGACTAGACATCTACCACTACCAGATTAGAGCCATAAGGCAGACTAGACATCTACCACCCCACTACCACTATCAAATTAGAGCCATAAGGGAGACTGGACATCTACCACCCCACTACCACTATCAGATTAGAGCCATAAGGGAGACTGGACATCTACCACCCCACTACCACTATCAGATTAGAGCCATAAGGGAGACTAGACATCTACCACCCCACTACCACTATCAGATTAGAGCCATAAGGGAGACTAGACATCTACCACCCTACTATCAGATTAGAGCCATAAGTGAGACTAGACATCTACCACCCCACTACCAAATTAGAGCCATAAGTGAGTCTAGACATCTACCACCCCACTACCACTATCAGATTAGAGCCATAAAGGAGCCTAGACATCTACCACCCCACTACCACTATCAGATTAGAGCCATAAGGGAGACTAGACATCTACCACCCCACTACCACTACCAGATTATAGCCATAAAGGAGACTAGACATCTACCACCCCACTACCACCATTAGATTAGAGCCTTAAGGGAGACTAGACATCGACCACCCCACTACCACTATCAGATTAGAGCCATAAGGGAGACTAGACATCTACCACCCCACTACCACTATCAGATTAGAGCCATAAGGGAGACTAGACATCTACCACCCCACTACCACTATCAGATTAGAGCCATAAGGGAGACTAGACATCTACCACCACACTACCACTATCACATTAGAGCCATAAGGGAGCCTAGACATCTACCACCCCACTACCACTATCAGATTAGAGCCATAAGGGAGACTTGACATCTACCACTACCAGATTAGAGCCATAAGGGAGACTAGACATCTACCACCTTACTACCACTATCAGATTAGAGCCATAAGGCAAACTAGACATCTACCACCCCACTACCACTATCAGATTAGAGCCATAAGGGAGACTAGACATCTACCACCCCACTACCACTATCAGATTAGAGCCATAAGGGAGCCTAGACATCTACCACCCCACTACCACTATCAGATTAGAGCCATAAGGGAGACTAGACATCTACCACCCCACTAACAGATTAGAGCCATAAGTGAGACTAGACATCAACCACCCCACTACCAAATTAGAGCCATAAAGGAGTCTAGACATCTAACACCCCACTACCACTATCAGATTAGAGCCATAATGGAGCCTAGACATCTACCAGTTTACTACCACTATCAGATTAGAGCCATAAAGCAGACTAGACATCTACCACCCCACTACCACTATCAAATTAGAGCCATAAGGGAGACTGGACATCTACCACCCCACTACCACTATCAGATTAGAGCCATAAAGGAGACTAGACATCTACCACCCCACTACCACTATCAGATTAGAGCCATAAGGGAGCCTAGACATCTACCACCCCACTACCACTATCAGATTAGAGCCATAAGGGAGACTAGACATCTACCACCCCACTACCACTATCAGATTAGAGCCATAAGGGAGACTAGACATCTACCACCACACTACCACTATCAGATTAGAGCCATAAGGGAGAATAGACATCTACCACCCCACTACCACTATCAGATTAGAGCCATAAGGGAGACTAGACATCTACCAACACACTACCACTATCAGATTAGAGCCATAAGGGAGACTAGACATCTACCACTACCAGATTAGAGCCATAAGGGAGACTAGACATCTACCAGCTTACTACCACTATCAGATTAGAGCCATAAGGCAGACTAGACATCTACCACCCCACTACCACTATCAAATTAGAGCCGTAAGGGAGACTGGACATCTACCACCCCACTACCGCTATCAGATTAGAGCCATAAGGGAGACTAGACATCTACCACCCCACTACCACTATCAAATTAGAGCCATAAGGGAGACTAGACATCTACCACAACACTACCACTATCAGATTAGAGCCATAAGGGAGACTAGACATCTACCACCCCACTATCAGATTAGAGCCATAAGTGAGACTAGACATCTACCACCCCACTACCAAATTAGAGCCATAAGGGAGTCTAGACATCTACCACCCCACTACCACTATCAGATTAGAGCCATAAGGGAGACTAGACATCTACCACCCCACTACCACTACCAGATTATAGCCATAAGGGAGACTAGACATCTACCACCCCACTACCACTATCAGATTAGAGCCATAAGGGAGACTAGACATCTACCACCCCACTACCACTATCAGATTAGAGCCATAAGGGAGACTAGACATCTACCACCACACTACCACTATCAGATTAGAGCCATAAGGGAGAATAGACATCTACCACCCCACTACCACTATCAGATTAGAGCCATAAGGGAGACTAGACATCTACCACCCCACTACCAGTATCAGATTAGAGCCATAAGGGAGACTAGACATCTACCACTACCAGATTAGAGCCATAAGGGAGTCTTGACATCTACCACCCCACTTCCACTAGCAGATTAGAGCCATAAGGGAGCCTAGACATCTACCACCCCACTACCACTATCAGATTAGAGCCATAAGGGAGACTAGACATCTACCACCCCACTACCACTACCAGATTATAGCCATAAGGGAGACTAGACATCTACCACCTCTCTACCACTATCAGATTAGAGCCATAAGGGAGACTAGACATCTACCACCCCACTACCACTATCAGATTAGAGCCATAAAGGAGCCTAGACATCTACCACCCCACTACCACTATCAGATTAGAGCCATAAGGGAGACTAGACATCTACCACCCCACTACCACTACCAGATTATAGCCATAAAGGAGACTAGACATCTACCACCCCACTACCACCATTAGATTAGAGCCTTAAGGGAGACTAGACATCGACCACCCCACTACCACTATCAGATTAGAGCCATAAGGGAGACTAGACATCTACCACCCCACTACCACTATCAGATTAGAGCCATAAGGGAGACTAGACATCTACCACCCCACTACCACTATCAGATTAGAGCCATAAGGGAGACTAGACATCTACCACCACACTACCACTATCACATTAGAGCCATAAGGGAGCCTAGACATCTACCACCCCACTACCACTATCAGATTAGAGCCATAAGGGAGACTTGACATCTACCACTACCAGATTAGAGCCATAAGGGAGACTAGACATCTACCACCTTACTACCACTATCAGATTAGAGCCATAAGGCAAACTAGACATCTACCACCCCACTACCACTATCAGATTAGAGCCATAAGGGAGACTAGACATCTACCACCCCACTACCACTATCAGATTAGAGCCATAAGGGAGCCTAGACATCTACCACCCCACTACCACTATCAGATTAGAGCCATAAGGGAGACTAGACATCTACCACCCCACTAACAGATTAGAGCCATAAGTGAGACTAGACATCAACCACCCCACTACCAAATTAGAGCCATAAAGGAGTCTAGACATCTAACACCCCACTACCACTATCAGATTAGAGCCATAATGGAGCCTAGACATCTACCAGTTTACTACCACTATCAGATTAGAGCCATAAAGCAGACTAGACATCTACCACCCCACTACCACTATCAAATTAGAGCCATAAGGGAGACTGGACATCTACCACCCCACTACCACTATCAGATTAGAGCCATAAAGGAGACTAGACATCTACCACCCCACTACCACTATCAGATTAGAGCCATAAGGGAGCCTAGACATCTACCACCCCACTACCACTATCAGATTAGAGCCATAAGGGAGACTAGACATCTACCACCCCACTACCACTATCAGATTAGAGCCATAAGGGAGACTAGACATCTACCACCACACTACCACTATCAGATTAGAGCCATAAGGGAGGATAGACATCTACCACCCCACTACCACTATCAGATTAGAGCCATAAGGGAGACTAGACATCTACCAACACACTACCACTATCAGATTAGAGCCATAAGGGAGACTAGACATCTACCACTACCAGATTAGAGCCATAAGGGAGACTAGACATCTACCAGCTTACTACCACTATCAGATTAGAGCCATAAGGCAGACTAGACATCTACCACCCCACTACCACTATCAAATTAGAGCCGTAAGGGAGACTGGACATCTACCACCCCACTACCGCTATCAGATTAGAGCCATAAGGGAGACTAGACATCTACCACCCCACTACCACTATCAAATTAGAGCCATAAGGGAGACTAGACATCTACCACAACACTACCACTATCAGATTAGAGCCATAAGGGAGACTAGACATCTACCACCCCACTATCAGATTAGAGCCATAAGTGAGACTAGACATCTACCACCCCACTACCAAATTAGAGCCATAAGGGAGTCTAGACATCTACCACCCCACTACCACTATCAGATTAGAGCCATAAGGGAGACTAGACATCTACCACCCCACTACCACTACCAGATTATAGCCATAAGGGAGACTAGACATCTACCACCCCACTACCACTATCAGATTAGAGCCATAAGGGAGACTAGACATCTACCACCCCACTACCACTATCAGATTAGAGCCATAAGGGAGACTAGACATCTACCACCACACTACCACTATCAGATTAGAGCCATAAGGGAGAATAGACATCTACCACCCCACTACCACTATCAGATTAGAGCCATAAGGGAGACTAGACATCTACCACCCCACTACCAGTATCAGATTAGAGCCATAAGGGAGACTAGACATCTACCACTACCAGATTAGAGCCATAAGGGAGTCTTGACATCTACCACCCCACTACCACTAGCAGATTAGAGCCATAAGGGAGCCTAGACATCTACCACCCCACTACCACTATCAGATTAGAGCCATAAGGGAGACTAGACATCTACCACCCCACTACCACTACCAGATTATAGCCATAAGGGAGACTAGACATCTACCACCTCTCTACCACTATCAGATTAGAGCCATAAGGGAGACTAGACATCTACCACCCCACTACCACTATCAGGTTAGAGCCATAAGGGAGACTAGACATCTACCACTCCACTACCACTATCAGATTAGAGCCATAAGGGAGACTAGACATCTACAACCCCACTACCACTATCAGATTAGAGCCATAAGGGAGACTAGACATCTACCACCACACTACAACTATCAGATTAGAGCCATAAGGGAGACTAGACATCTACCACCTCACTACCAGTATCAGATTAGAGCCATAAGGGAGACTAGACATCTACCACTACCAGATTAGAGCCATAAGGGAGTCTAGACATCTACCAACACACTACCACTATCAGATTATAGCCATAAGGGAAAATAGACATCTACCACCCCACTACGACTATCAGATTAGAGCCATAAAGGAGACTAGACATCTACACCCCACTACCACTATAAAAATAAGAGCCATAAGGGAGACTAGACATCTACCACCCCACTACCTCTATCAGATTAGAGCCATAAGGGAGACTAGACATCTACCACCCCACCATCAGATTAGAGCCATGAGGGAGACTAGACATCCACCACCTCACTACCACTATCAAATTAGAGCCATAAGGGAGACTACACATCTACCACCCCACTACCACTATCAGATTAGAACCATAGGGGAGACTAGACATCTACCACCCCAATATCAGATTAGAGCCATAAGTGAGACTAGACATCTACCACCCCACTACCACTATCAGATTAGAGCCATAAGGGAGACTAGACATCTACCACCCCACTACCACTACCAGATTATAGCCATAAGGGAGACTAGACATCTACCACCTCTCTACCACTATCAGATTAGAGCCATAAGGGAGACTAGACATCTACCACCCCACTACCACTATCAGATTAGAGCCATAAGGGAGACTAGACATCTACCACTCCACTACCACTATCAGATTAAAGCCATAAGGGAGACTAGACATCTACCACCACACTACAACTATCAGAATAGAGCCATAAGGGAGACTAGACATCTACCACCCCACTACCAGTATCAGATTAGAGCCATAAGGGAGACTAGACATCTACCACTACCAGATCAGAGCCATAAGGGAGACTAGACATCTACCAACACACTACCACTATCAGATTAGAGCCATAAGGGAGACTAGACATCTACCACCCCACTACCACTATCAGATTAGAGCCATAAGGGAGACTAGACATCTACCAAACCCACTACCACTATCAGATTAGAGCCATAAGGGAGACTAGACATCTACCACCCCACTACCACTACCAGATTAGAGCCATAAGGGAGACTAGACATCTACCCCCCCACTACCACTATCAGATTAGAGCCATAAGGGAGACTAGACATCTACCACCCCACTATCAGATTAGAGCCATGAGGGAGACTAGACATCTACCACCCCACTACCACTATCAAATTAGAGCCATGAGGGAGACTAGACATCTACCACCCCACTACCACTATCAGATTAGAGCCATAAGGGAGACTAGACATCTACCACCCCACTAACAGATTAGAGCCATAAGTGAGACTAGACATCAACCACCCCACTACCAAATTAGAGCCATAAAGGATTCTAGACATCTACCACCCCACTACCACTATCAGATTAGAGCCATAAGGGAGCCTAGACATCTACCACCCCACTACCACTATCAGATTAGAGCCATAAGGGAGACTAGACATCTACCACCCCACTACCACTAACAGATTAGAGCCATAAGGGAGACTAGACATCTACCACCCCACTACCACTATCAGATTAGAGCCATAAGGGAGACTAGACATCTACCACCCCACTACCACTATCAGATCAGAGCCATAATGGAGACTAGACATCTACCACCCCACTACCACAATCAGATTAGAGCCATAAGGGAGACTAGACATCTACCACCACACTACCACTATCAGATTAGAGCCATAAGGGAGAATAGACATCTACCACCCCACTACCACTATCAGATTAGAGCCATAAGGGAGACTAGACATCTACCACTACCAGAGTAGAGCCATAAGGGAGACTAGACATCTACCAGTTTACTAACACTATCAGATTAGAGCCATAAGGGAGACTAGACATCTACCACCCCACTACCACTATCAGATTAGAGCCATAAGGGAGACTAGACATCTACCACCCTACTATCAGATTAGAGCCATAAGTGAGACTAGACATCTACCACCCCACTACCAAATTAGAGCCATAAGTGAGTCTAGACATCTACCACCCCACTACCACTATCAGATTAGAGCCATAAGGGAGCCTAGACATCTACCACCCCACTACCGCTATCAGATTAGAGCCATAAGGGAGACTAGACATCTACCACCCCACTACCACTACCAGATTATAGCCATAAGGGAGACTAGACATCTACCACCCCACTACCACCATTAGATTAGAGCCTTAAGGGAGACTAGACATCGACCACCCCACTACCACTATCAGATTAGAGCCATAAGGGAGACTAGACATCTACCACCCCACTACCACTATCAGATTAGAGCCATAAGGGAGACTAGACATCTACCACCACACTACCACTATCACATTAGAGCCATAAGGGAGCCTAGACATCTACCACCCCACTACCACTATCAGATTAGAGCCATAAGGGAGACTTGACATCTACCACTACCAGATTAGAGCCATAAGGGAGACTAGACATCTACCACCTTACTACCACTATCAGATTAGAGCCATAAGGCAAACTAGACATCTACCACCCCACTACCACTATCAGATTAGAGCCATAAGGGAGACTAGACATCTACCATCCCACTACCACTATCAGATTAGAGCCATAAGGGAGCCTAGACATCTACCACCCCACTACCACTATCAGATTAGAGCCATAAGGGAGACTAGACATCTACCACCCCATTACCACTATCAGATTAGAGCCATAAGGGAGACTAGACATCTACCACCCCACTACCACCACCAGATTAGAGCCATAAGGGAGAATAGACATCTACCACCCCACTGCCACTACCAGATTAGAGCCATAAGGGAGACTAGACATCTACCCCCCCACTACCACTATCAGATTAGAGCCATAAGGGAGACTAGACATCTACCACCCCACTATCAGATTAGAGCCATGAGGGAGACTAGACATCTACCACCCCACTACCACTATCAAATTAGAGCCATGAGGGAGACTAGACATCTACCACCCCACTACCACTATCAGATTAGAGCCATAAGGGAGACTAGACATCTACCACCCCACTAACAGATTAGAGCCATAAGTGAGACTAGACATCAACCACCCCACTACCAAATTAGAGCCATAAAGGATTCTAGACATCTACCACCCCACTACCACTATCAGATTAGAGCCATAAGGGAGCCTAGACATCTACCACCCCACTACCACTATCAGATTAGAGCCATAAGGGAGACTAGACATCTACCACCCCACTACCACTAACAGATTAGAGCCATAAGGGAGACTAGACATCTACCACCCCACTACCACTATCAGATTAGAGCCATAAGGGAGACTAGACATCTACCACCCCACTACCACTATCAGATCAGAGCCATAATGGAGACTAGACATCTACCACCCCACTACCACAATCAGATTAGAGCCATAAGGGAGACTAGACATCTACCACCACACTACCACTATCAGATTAGAGCCATAAGGGAGAATAGACATCTACCACCCCACTACCACTATCAGATTAGAGCCATAAGGGAGACTAGACATCTACCACTACCAGAGTAGAGCCATAAGGGAGACTAGACATCTACCAGTTTACTAACACTATCAGATTAGAGCCATAAGGGAGACTAGACATCTACCACCCCACTACCACTATCAGATTAGAGCCATAAGGGAGACTAGACATCTACCACCCTACTATCAGATTAGAGCCATAAGTGAGACTAGACATCTACCACCCCACTACCAAATTAGAGCCATAAGTGAGTCTAGACATCTACCACCCCACTACCACTATCAGATTAGAGCCATAAGGGAGCCTAGACATCTACCACCCCACTACCGCTATCAGATTAGAGCCATAAGGGAGACTAGACATCTACCACCCCACTACCACTACCAGATTATAGCCATAAGGGAGACTAGACATCTACCACCCCACTACCACCATTAGATTAGAGCCTTAAGGGAGACTAGACATCGACCACCCCACTACCACTATCAGATTAGAGCCATAAGGGAGACTAGACATCTACCACCCCACTACCACTATCAGATTAGAGCCATAAGGGAGACTAGACATCTACCACCACACTACCACTATCACATTAGAGCCATAAGGGAGCCTAGACATCTACCACCCCACTACCACTATCAGATTAGAGCCATAAGGGAGACTTGACATCTACCACTACCAGATTAGAGCCATAAGGGAGACTAGACATCTACCACCTTACTACCACTATCAGATTAGAGCCATAAGGCAAACTAGACATCTACCACCCCACTACCACTATCAGATTAGAGCCATAAGGGAGACTAGACATCTACCACCCCACTACCACTATCAGATTAGAGCCATAAGGGAGCCTAGACATCTACCACCCCACTACCACTATCAGATTAGAGCCATAAGGGAGACTAGACATCTACCACCCCATTACCACTATCAGATTAGAGCCATAAGGGAGACTAGACATCTACCACCCCACTACCACCACCAGATTAGAGCCATAAGGGAGAATAGACATCTACCCCCCCACTACCACTATCAGATTAGAGCCATAAGGGAGACTAGACATCTACCACCCCACTATCAGATTAGAGCCATAAGTGAGACTAGACATCAACCACCCCACTACCAAATTAGAGCCATAAAGGTGTCTAGACATCTACCACCCCACTACCACTATCAGATTAGAGCCATAAGGGAGACTAGACATCTACCACCCCACTACCACTATCAGATTAGAGCCATAAGGGAGACTAGACATCTACCACCACACTACCACTATCAGATTAGAGCCATAAGGGAGAATAGACATCTACCACCCCACAACCACTATCAGATTAGAGCCATAAATTAGACTAGACATCTACCACTATCAGATTAGAGCCATAAGGGAGACTAGACATCTACCAACACACTACCACTATCAGATTAGAGCCATAAGGGAGACTAGACATCTACCACTACCAGATTAGAGCCATAAGGGAGACTAGACATCTACCAGCTTACTACCACTATCAGATTAGAGCCATAAGGCAGACTAGACATCTACCACCCCACTACCACTATCAAATTAGAGCCGTAAGGGAGACTGGACATCTACCACCCCACTACCGCTATCAGATTAGAGCCATAAGGGAGACTAGACATCTACCACCCCACTACCACTATCAAATTAGAGCCATAAGGGAGACTAGACATCTACCACCACACTACCACTATCAGATTAGAGCCATAAGGGAGACTAGACATCTACCACCCCACTATCAGATTAGAGCCATAAGTGAGACTAGACATCTACCACCCCATTACCAAATTAGAGCCATAAGGGAGTCTAGACATCTACCACCCCACTACCACTATCAGATTAGAGCCATAAGGGAGCCTAGACATCTACCAACCCACTACCACTATCAGATTAGAGCCATAAGGGAGACTAGACATCTACCACCCCACTACCACTACCAGATTATAGCCATAAGGGAGACTAGACATCTACCACCCCACTACCACTATCAGATTAGAGCCATAAGGGAGACTAGACATCTACCACCCCACTACCACTATCAGATTAGAGCCATAAGGGAGACTAGACATCTACCACCACACTACCACTATCAGATTAGAGCCATAAGGGAGAATAGACATCTACCACCCCACTACCACTATCAGATTAGAGCCATAAGGGAGACTAGACATCTACCACCCCACTACCAGTATCAGATTAGAGCCATAAGGGAGACTAGACATCTACCACTACCAGATTAGAGCCATAAGGGAGTCTAGACATCTACCAACACACTACCACTATCAGATTATAGCCATAAGGGAGACTAGACATCTACCACCCCACTACCACTATCAGATTAGAGCCATAAAGGAGACTAGACATCTACACCCCACTACCACTATAAAAATAAGAGCCATAAGGGAGACTAGACATCTACCACCCCACTACCTCTATCAGATTAGAGCCATAAGGGAGACTAGACATCTACCACCCCACCATCAGATTAGAGCCATGAGGGAGACTAGACATCCACCACCCCACTACCACTATCAAATTAGAGCCATAAGGGAGACTACACATCTACCACCCCACTACCACTATCAGATTAGAGCCATAGGGGAGACTAGACATCTACCACCCCACTATCAGATTAGAGCCATAAGTGAGACTAGACATCTACCACCCCACTACCAAATTAGAGCCATAAGGGAGTCTTGACATCTACCACCCCACTACCACTAGCAGATTAGAGCCATAAGGGAGCCTAGACATCTACCACCCCACTACCACTATCAGATTAGAGCCATAAGGGAGACTAGACATCTACCACCCCACTACCACTATCAGATTAGAGCCATAAAGGAGACTAGACATCTACACCCCACTACCACTATAAAAATAAGAGCCATAAGGGAGACTAGACATCTACCACCCCACTACCTCTATCAGATTAGAGCCATAAGGGAGACTAGACATCTACCACCCCACCATCAGATTAGAGCCATGAGGGAGACTAGACATCCACCACCTCACTACCACTATCAAATTAGAGCCATAAGGGAGACTACACATCTACCACCCCACTACCACTATCAGATTAGAACCATAGGGGAGACTAGACATCTACCACCCCAATATCAGATTAGAGCCATAAGTGAGACTAGACATCTACCACCCCACTACCACTATCAGATTAGAGCCATAAGGGAGACTAGACATCTACCACCCCACTACCACTATCAGATTAGAGCCATAAGGGAGACTAGACATCTACCACTCCACTACCACTATCAGATTAAAGCCATAAGGGAGACTAGACATCTACCACCACACTAAAACTATCAGAATAGAGCCATAAGGGAGACTAGACATCTACCACCCCACTACCAGTATCAGATTAGAGCCATAAGGGAGACTAGACATCTACCACTACCAGATCAGAGCCATAAGGGAGACTAGACATCTACCAACACACTACCACTATCAGATTAGAGCCATAAGGGAGACTAGACATCTACCACCCCACTACCACTATCAGATTAGAGCCATAAGGGAGACTAGACATCTACCACCCCACTACCACTATCAGATTAGAGCCATAAGGGAGACTAGACATCTACCACCCCACTACCACTACCAGATTAGAGCCATAAGGGAGACTAGACATCTACCCCCCCACTACCACTATCAGATTAGAGCCATAAGGGAGACTAGACATCTACCACCCCACTATCAGATTAGAGCCATGAGGGAGACTAGACATCTACCACCCCACTACCACTATCAAATTAGAGCCATGAGGGAGACTAGACATCTACCACCCCACTACCACTATCAGATTAGAGCCATAAGGGAGACTAGACATCTACCACCCCACTAACAAATTAGAGCCATAAGTGAGACTAGACATCAACCACCCCACTACCAAATTAGAGCCATAAAGGATTCTAGACATCTACCACCCCACTACCACTATCAGATTAGAGCCATAAGGGAGCCTAGACATCTACCACCCCACTACCACTATCAGATTAGAGCCATAAGGGAGACTAGACATCTACCACCCCACTACCACTACCAGATTATAGCCATAAGGGAGACTAGACATCTACCACCCCACTACCACTATCAGATTAGAGCCATAAGGGAGACTAGACATCTACCACCCCACTACCACTATCAGATCAGAGCCATAATGGAGACTAGACATCTACCACCCCACTACCACAATCAGATTAGAGCCATAAGGGAGACTTGACATCTACCACCACACTACCACTATCAGATTAGAGCCATAAGGGAGAATAGACATCTACCACCCCACTACCACTATCAGATTAGAGCCATAAGGGAGACTAGACATCTACCACTACCAGAGTAGAGCCATAAGGGAGACTAGACATCTACCAGTTTACTAACACTATCAGATTAGAGCCATAAGGGAGACTAGACATCTACCACCCCACTACCACTATCAGATTAGAGCCATAAGGGAGACTAGACATCTACCACCCTACTATCAGATTAGAGCCATAAGTGAGACTAGACATCTACCACCCCACTACCAAATTAGAGCCATAAGTGAGTCTAGACATCTACCACCCCACTACCACTATCAGATTAGAGCCATAAGGGAGCCTAGACATCTACCACCCCACTACCGCTATCAGATTAGAGCCATAAGGGAGACTAGACATCTACCACCCCACTACCACTACCAGATTATAGCCTTAAGGGAGACTAGACATCGACCACCCCACTACCACTATCAGATTAGAGCCATAAGGGAGACTAGACATCTACCACCCCACTACCACTATCAGATTAGAGCCATAAGGGAGACTAGACATCTACCACCACACTACCACTATCACATTAGAGCCATAAGGGAGCCTAGACATCTACCACCCCACTACCACTATCAGATTAGAGCCATAAGGGAGACTTGACATCTACCACTACCAGATTAGAGCCATAAGGGAGACTAGACATCTACCACCTTACTACCACTATCAGATTAGAGCCATAAGGCAAACTAGACATCTACCACCCCACTACCACTATCAGATTAGAGCCATAAGGGAGACTAGACATCTACCACCCCACTACCACTATCAGATTAGAGCCATAAGGGAGCCTAGACATCTACCACCCCACTACCACTATCAGATTAGAGCCATAAGGGAGACTAGACATCTACCACCCCATTACCACTATCAGATTAGAGCCATAAGGGAGACTAGACATCTACCACCCCACTACCACCACAAGATTAGAGCCATAAGGGAGAATAGACATCTACCCCCCCACTACCACTATCAGATTAGAGCCATAAGGGAGACTAGACATCTACCACCCCACTATCAGATTAGAGCCATAAGTGAGACTAGACATCAACCACCCCACTACCAAATTAGAGCCATAAAGGAGTCTAGACATCTACCACCCCACTACCACTATCAGATTAGAGCCATAAGGGAGACTAGACATCTACCACCACACTACCACTATCAGATTAGAGCCATAAGGGAGAATAGACATCTACCACCCCACAACCACTATCAGATTAGAGCCATAAGGGAGACTAGACATCTACCACTACCAGAGTAGAGCCATAAGGGAGACTAGACATCTACCAGTTTACTACCACTATCAGATTAGAGCCATAAGGGAGACTAGACATCTACCACCCCACTACCACTATCAAATTAGAGCCATAAGGGAGACTGGACATCTACCACCCCACTACCACTATCAGATTAGAGCCATAAGGGAGACTAGACATCTACCACCCCACTACCACTATCAGATTAGAGCCATAAGGGAGACTAGACATCTACCACCCCACTACCACTATCAGATTAGAGCCATAAGGGAGACTAGACATCTACCACCACACTACAACTATCAGATTAGAGCCATAAGGGAGACTAGACATCTACCACCCCACTACCAGTATCAGATTAGAGCCATAAGGGAGACTAGACATCTACCACCCCACTACCACTACCAGATTAGAGCCATAAGGGAGTCTAGACATCTACCAACACACTACCACTATCAGATTATAGCCATAAGGGAGACTAGACATCTACCACCCCACTACCACTATCAGATTAGAGCCATAAAGGAGACTAGACATCCACCACCCCACTACCACTATCAAATTAGAGCCATAAGGGAGACTACACATCTACCACCCCACTACCACTATCAGATTAGAGCCATAGGGGAGACTAGATATCTACCACCCCACTACCAAATTAGAGCCATAAGGGAGTCTTGACATCTACCACCCCACTACCACTAGCGGATTAGAGCCATAAGGGAGCCTAGACATCTACCACCCCACTACCACTATCAGATTAGAGCCATAAGGGAGACTAGACATCTACCACCCCACTACCACTACCAGATTATAGCCATAAAGGAGACTAGACATCTACCGCCTCTCTACCACTACCAGATTAGAGCCATAAGGGAGACTAGACATCTACCACCCCACTACCACTATCAGATTAGAGCCATAAGGGAGACTAGACATCTACCACTCCACTACCACTATCAGATTAGAGCCATAAGGGAGACTAGACATCTACCACCCCACTACCACTATCAGATTAGAGCCATAAGGGAGAGTAGACATCTACCACCACACTACAACTATCAGATTAGAGCCATAAGGGAGACTAGACATCTACCACCCCACTACCAGTATCAGATTAGAGCCATAAGGGAGACTAGACATCTACCACTACCAGATTAGAGCCATAAGGGAGACTAGACATCTACCAACACACTACCACTATCAGATTAGAGCCATAAGGGAGACTAGACATCTACCACCCCACTACCACTATCAGATTAGTGCCATAAGGGAGACTAGACATCTACCACCCCACTACCACTATCAGATTAGAGCCATAAGGGAGACTAGACATCTACCACCCCACTACCACTACCAGATTAGAGCCATAAGGGAGACTAGACATCTACCCCCCCACTACCACTATCAGATTAGAGCCATAAGGGAGACTAGACATCTACCACCCCACTATCAGATTAGAGCCATGAGGGAGACTAGACATCTACCACCCCACTACCACTATCAAATTAGAGCCATGAGGGAGACTAGACATCTACCACCCCACTACCACTATCAGATTAGAGCCATAAGGGAGACTAGACATCTACCACCCCACTAACAGATTAGAGCCATAAGTGAGAATAGACATCAACCACCCCACTACCAAATTAGAGCCATAAAAGAGTCTAGACATCTACCACCCCACTACCACTATCAGATTAGAGCCATAAGGGAGCCTAGACATCTACCACCCCACTACCACTATCAGATTAGAGCCATAAGGGAGACTAGACATCTACCACCCCACTACCACTACCAGATTATAGCCATAAGGGAGACTAGACATCTACCACCCCACTACCACTATCAGATTAGAGCCATAAGGGAGACTAGACATCTACCACCCCACTACCACTATCAGATCAGAGCCATAATGGAGACTAGACATCTACCACCCCACTACCACAATCAGATTAGAGCCATGAGGGAGACTAGACATCTACCACCACACTACCACTATCAGATTAGAGCCATAAGTGAGACTAGACATCTACCACCCCACTACCACTATCAGATTAGAGCCATAAGGGAGACTAGACATCTACCACTACCAGAATAGAGCCATAAGGGAGACTAGACATCTACCAGTTTACTAACACTATCAGATTAGAGCCATAAGGGAGACTAGACATCTACCACCCCACTACCACTATCAGATTAGAGCCATAAGGGAGACTAGACATCTACCACCCTACTATCAGATTAGAGCCATAAGTGAGACTAGACATCTACCACCCCACTACCAAATTAGAGCCATAAGTGAGTCTAGACATCTACCACCCCACTACCACTATCAGATTAGAGCCATAAGGGAGCCTAGACATCTACCACCCCACTACCGCTATCAGATTAGAGACATAAGGGAGACTAGACATCTACCACCCCACTACCACTACCAGATTATAGCCATAAGGGAGACTAGACATCTACCACCCCACTACCACCATTAGATTAGAGCCTTAAGGGAGACTAGACATCGACCACCCCACTACCACTATCAGATTAGAGCCATAAGGGAGACTAGACATCTACCACCCCACTACCACTATCAGATTAGAGCCATAAGGGAGACTAGACATCTACCACCACACTACCACTATCACATTAGAGCCATAAGGGAGCCTAGACATCTACCACCCCACTACCACTATCAGATTAGAGCCATAAGGGAGCCTAGACATCTACCACACCAGATTAGAGCCATAAGGGAGACTAGACATCTACCACCTTACTACCACTACCAGATTAGAGCCATAAGGGAGACTAGACATCTACCACCCCACTACCACTATCAGATTAGAGCCATAAGGGAGACTAGACATCTACCACCCCACTACCACTACCAGATTAGAGCCATAAGGGAGACTAGACATCTACCCCCCCACTACCACTATCAGATTAGAGCCATAAGGGAGACTAGACATCTACCACCCCACTATCAGATTAGAGCCATGAGGGAGACTAGACATCTACCACCCCACTACCACTATCAAATTAGAGCCATGAGGGAGACTAGACATCTACCACCCCACTACCACTATCAGATTAGAGCCATAAGGGAGACTAGACATCTACCACCCCACTAACAGATTAGAGCCATAAGTGAGAATAGACATCAACCACCCCACTACCAAATTAGAGCCATAAAGGAGTCTAGACATCTACCACCCCACTACCACTATCAGATTAGAGCCATAAGGGAGCCTAGACATCTACCACCCCACTACCACTATCAGATTAGAGCCATAAGGGAGACTAGACATCTACCACCCCACTACCACTACCAGATTATAGCCATAAGGGAGACTAGACATCTACCACCCCACTACCACTATCAGATTAGAGCCAAAAGGGAGACTAGACATCTACCACCCCACTACCACTATCAGATCAGAGCCATAATGGAGACTAGACATCTACCACCCCACTACCACAATCAGATTAGAGCCATGAGGGAGACTAGACATCTACCACCACACTACCACTATCAGATTAGAGCCATAAGGGAGAATAGACATCTACCACCCCACTACCACTATCAGATTAGAGCCATAAGGGAGACTAGACATCTACCACTACCAGAATAGAGCCATAAGGGAGACTAGACATCTACCAGTTTACTAACACTATCAGATTAGAGCCATAAGGGAGACTAGACATCTACCACCCCACTACCACTATCAGATTAGAGCCATAAGGGAGACTAGACATCTACCACCCTACTATCAGATTAGAGCCATAAGTGAGACTAGACATCTACCACCCCACTACCAAATTAGAGCCATAAGTGAGTCTAGACATCTACCACCCCACTACCACTATCAGATTAGAGCCATAAGGGAGCCTAGACATCTACCACCCCACTACCGCTATCAGATTAGAGCCATAAGGGAGACTAGACATCTACCACCCCACTACCACTACCAGATTATAGCCATAAGGGAGACTAGACATCTACCACCCCACTACCACCATTAGATTAGAGCCTTAAGGGAGACTAGACATCGACCACCCCACTACCACTATCAGATTAGAGCCATAAGGGAGACTAGACATCTACCACCCCACTACCACTATCAGATTAGAGCCATAAGGGAGACTAGACATCTACCACCACACTACCACTATCACATTAGAGCCATAAGGGAGCCTAGACATCTACCACCCCACTACCACTATCAGATTAGAGCCATAAGGGAGCCTAGACATCTACCACTACCAGATTAGAGCCATAAGGGAGACTAGACATCTACCACCTTACTACCACTATCAGATTAGAGCCATAAGGGAGACTAGACATCTACCACCTCACTACCACTATCAAATTAGAGCCATAAGGGAGACTAGACATCTACCACCCCACTACCACTATCAGATTAGAGCCATAAGGGAGACTAGACATCTACCACCCCACTACCACTATCAGATTAGAGCCATAAGGGAGACTAGACATCTACCACCCCACTACCACTATCAGATTAGAGCCATAAGGGAGACTAGACATCTACCACCCCACTACCACTATCAAATTAGAGCCATAAGGGAGACTAGACATCTACCACCCCACTACCACTATCAGATTAGAGCCATAAGGGAGACTAGACATCTACCACCCCACTACCACTATCAGATTAGAGCCATAAGGGAGACTAGACATCTACCACCCCACTACCACTACCAGATTATAGCCATAAGGGAGACTAGACATCTACCACCCCTCTACCACTATCAGATTAGAGCCATAAGGGAGACTAGACATCTACCACCCCACTACCACTATCAGATTAGAGCCATAAGGGAGACTAGACATCTACCACCCCACTAACAGATTAGAGCCATAAGTGAGACTAGACATCAACCACCCCACTACCAAATTAGAGCCATAAAGGAGTCTAGACATCTACCACCCCACTACCACTATCAGATTAGAGCCATAAGGGAGCCTAGACATCTACCACCCCACTACCACTATCAGATTAGAGCCATAAGGGAGACTAGACATCTACCACCCCACTACCACTACCAGATTATAGCAATAAGGGAGACTAGACATCTACCACCCCACTACCACTATCAGATTAGAGCCATAAGGGAGACTAGACATCTACCACCCCACTACCACTATCAGATCAGAGCCACAATGGAGACTAGACATCTACCACCCCACTACCACTATCAGATTAGAGCCATAAGGGAGACTAGACATCTACCACCACACTACCACTATCAGATTAGAGCCATAAGGGAGAATAGACATCTACCACCCCACAACCACTATCAGATTAGAGCCATAAGGGAGACTAGACATCTACCACTACCAGAGTAGAGCCATAAGGGAGACTAGACATCTACCAGTTTACTACCACTATCAGATTAGAGCCATAAGGGAGACTAGACATCTACCACCCCACTACCACTATCAAATTAGAGCCATAAGGGAGACTGGACATCTACCACCCCACTACCACTATCAGATTAGAGCCATAAGGGAGACTAGACATCTACCACCCCACTACCACTATCAAATTAGAGCCATAAGGGAGTCTAGACATCTACCACCCCACTACCACTATCAGATTAGAGCCATAAGGGAGACTAGACATCTACCACCCCACTACCACTATCAGATTAGAGCCATAAGGGAGACTAGACATCTACCACCCCACTACCACTACCAGATTATAGCCATAAGGGAGACTAGACATCTACCACCCCTCTACCACTATCAGATTAGAGCCATAAGGGAGAATAGACATCTACCACCCCACTACCACTATCAGATTAGAGCCATAAGGGAGACTAGACATCTACCACCCCACTACCACTATCAGATTAGAGCCATAAGGGAGACTAGACATCTACCACCACACTACAACTATCAGATTAGAGCCATAAGGGAGACTAGACATCTACCACCCCACTACCAGTATCAGATTAGAGCCATAAGGGAGACTAGACATCTACCACTACCAGATTAGAGCCATAAGGGAGTCTAGACATCTAGCAACACACTACCACTATCAGATTATAGCCATAAGGGAGACTAGTCATCTACCACCCCACTACCACTATCAGATTAGAGCCATAAAGGAGACTAGACATCCACCACCCCACTACCACTATCAAATTAGAGCCATAAGGGAGACTAGATATCTACCACCCCACTATCAGATTAGAGCCATAAGTGAGACTAGACATCTACCACCCCACTACCAAATTAGAGCCATAAGGGAGTCTTGACATCTACCACCCCACTACCACTAGCAGATTAGAGCCATAAGGGAGCCTAGACATCTACCACCCCACTACCACTATCAGATTAGAGCCATAAGGGAGACTAGACATCTACCACCCCACTACCACTACCAGATTATAGCCATAAGGGGGACTAGACATCTACCACCTCTCTACCACTATCAGATTAGAGCCATAAGGGAGACTAGACATCTACCACCCCACTACCACTATCAGATCAGAGCCATAATGGAGACTTGACATCTACCACCCCACTACCACAATCAGATTAGAGCCATAAGGGAGACTAGACATCTACCACCACACTACCACTATCAGATTAGAGCCATAAGGGAGAATAGACATCTACCACCCCACTACCACTATCAGATTAGAGCCATAAGGGAGACTAGACATCTACCACTACCAGAGTAGAGCCATAAGGGAGACTAGACATCTACCAGTTTACTACCACTATCAGATTAGAGCCATAAGGGAGACTAGACATCTACCACCCCACTACCACTATCAGATTAGAGCCATAAAGGAGACTAGACATCTACCACCCCACTACCACTATCAAATTAGAGCCATAAGGGAGACTAGACATCTACCACCCCACTACCACTATCAGATTAGAGCCATAAGGGAGACTAGACATCTACCACCCCACTACCACTATCAGATTAGAGCCATAAGGGAGACTAGACGTCTACCACCCCACTACCACTATCAGATTAGAGCCATAAGGGAGACTAGACATCTACCACCACACTACCACTATCAGATTAGAGCCATAAGGGAGACTAGACATCTACCACTACCAGATTAGAGCCATAAGGCAGACTAGACATCTACCACCCCACTACCACTATCAAATTAGAGCCATAAGGGAGACTGGACATCTACCACCCCACTACCACTATCAGATTAGAGCCATAAGGGAGACTAGACATCTACCACCCCACTACCACTATCAAATTAGAGCCATAAGGGAGACTAGACATCTACCACCCCACTACCACTATCAGATTAGAGCCATAAGGGAGCCTAGACATCTACCACCCCACTACCACTATCAGATTAGAGCCATAAGGGAGACTAGACATCTACCACCCCACTACCACTACCAGATTATAGCCATAAGGGAGACTAGACATCTACCACCCAACTACCACCATTAGATTAGAGCCTTAAGGGAGACTAGACATCGACCACCCCACTAACCCTATCAGATTAGAGCCATAAGGGAGACTAGACATCTACCACCACGCTACCACTATCACATTAGAGCCATAAGGGAGACTTGACATCTACCACTACCAGATTAGAGCCATAAGGGAGACTAGACATCTACCACCTTACTACCACTATCAGATTAGAGCCATAAGGCAAACTAGACATCTACCACCCCACTACCACTATCAGATTAGAGCCATAAGGCAAACTAGACATCTACCACCCCACTACCACTATCAGATTAGAGCCATAAGGGAGACTAGACATCTACCACCCCACTACCACTATCAGATTAGAGCCATAAGGGAGCCTAGACATCTACCACCCCACTACCACTATCAGATTAGAGCCATAAGGGAGACTAGACATCTACCACCCCACTAACAGATTAGAGCCATAAGTGAGACTAGACATCAACCACCCCACTACCAAATTAGAGCCATAAAGGAGTCTAGACATCTACCACCCCACTACCACTATCAGATTAGAGCCATAATGGAGCCTAGACATCTACCAGTTTACTACCACTATCAGATTAGAGCCATAAAGCAGACTAGACATCTACCACCCCACTACCACTATCAGATTAGAGCCATAAAGGAGACTAGACATCTACCACCCCACTACCACTATCAGATTAGAGCCATATGGGAGCCTAGACATCTACCACCCCACTACCACTATCAGATTAGAGCCATAAGGGAGACTAGACATCTACCACCCCACTACCACTATCAGATTAGAGCCATAAGGGAGACTAGACATCTACCACCACACTACCACTATCAGATTAGAGCCATAAGGGAGACTAGACATCTACCACCCTACTATCATATTAGAGCCATAAGGGAGACTAGACATATACCACCCCACTACCACTATCAGATTAGAGCCATAAGGGAGACTAGACATCTAACAACACACTACCACTATCAGATTAGAGCCATAAGGGAGACTAGACATCTACCACTACCAGATTAGAGCCATAAGGGAGACTAGACATCTACCAGTTTACTACCACTATCAGATTAGAGCCATAAGGCAGACTAGACATCTACCACCCCACTACCACTATCAAATTAGAGCCATAAGGGAGACTGGACATCTACCACCCCTCTACCACTATCAGATTAGAGCCATAAGGGAGACTAGACATCTACCACCCCACTACCACTATCAAATTAGAGCCATAAGGGAGACTAGACATCTACCACCCCACTACCACTATCAGATTAGAGCCATAAGGGAGACTAGACATCTACCACCCCACTATCAGATTAGAGCCATAAGTGAGACTAGACATCTACCACCCCACTACCAAATTAGAGCCATAAGGGAGTCTAGACATCTACCACCCCACTACCACTATCAGATTAGAGCCATAAGGGAGCCTAGACATCTACCAACCCACTACCACTATCAGATTAGAGCCATAAGGGAGACTAGACATCTACCACCCCACTACCACTATCAGATTAGAGCCATAAGGGAGACTAGACATCTACCACCCCAACACCAGTATCAGATTAGAGCCATAAGGGAGACTAGACATCTACCACTACCAGATTAGAGCCATAAGGGAGTCTAGACATCTACCAACACACTACCACTTTCAGATTATTGCCATAATGGAGACTAGACATCTACCAACCCACTACCACTATCAGATTAGAGCCATAAAGGAGACTAGACATCCACACCCTACTACCACTATAAAAATAAGAGTTATAAGGGAGACTAGACATCTACCACCCCACTACCTCTATCAGATTAGAGCCATAAGGGAGACTAGACATCTACCACCCCACCATCAGATTAGAGCCATGAGGGAGACTAGACATCCACCAACCCACTACCACTATCAAATTAGAGCCATAAGGGAGACTACACATCTACCACCCCACTACCACTATCAGATTAGAGCCATAGGGGAGACTAGACATCTACCACCCCACTACCAAATTAGAGCCATAAGGGAGTCTTGACATCTACCACCCCACTACCACTAGCAGATTAGAGCCATAAGGGAGCCTAGACATCTACCACCCACTACCACTATCAGATTAGAGCCATAATGGAGACTAGACATCTACCACCCCACTACCACTACCAGATTATAGCCATAAGGGAGACTAGACATCTACCACCTCTCTACCACTATCAGATTAGAGCCATAAGGGAGACTAGACATCTACCAGTTTACTACCATTATCAGATTAGAGCCATAAGGGAGACTAGACATCTACCACCCCACTACCACTATCAAATTAGAGCCATAAGGGAGACTGGACATCTACCACCCCACTACCACTATCAGATTAGAGCCATAAAGGAGACTAGACATCTACCACCCCACTACCACTATCAAATTAGAGCCATAAGGGAGACTAGACATCTACCACCCCACTACCACTATCAGATTAGAGCCATAAGGGAGACTAGACATCTACCACCCCACTACCACTATCAGATTAGAGCCATAAGGGAGACTAGACATCTACCACCACACTACCACTATCAGATTAGAGCCATAAGGGAGACTAGACATCTACCACCCCACTACCACTATCAGGTTAGAGCCATAAGGGAGACTAGACATCTTCCACTCCACTACCACTATCAGATTAGAGCCATAAGGGAGACTAGACATCTATCACCCCACTACCACTATCAGATTAGAGCCATAAGGGAGACTAGACATCTACCACCACACTACAACTATCAGATTAGAGCCATAAGGGAGACTAGACATCTACCACCCCACTACCAGTATCAGATTAGAGCCATAAGGGAGACTAGACATCTACCACTACCAGATTAGAGCCATAAGGGAGTCTAGACATCTACCAACACACTACCACTATCAGATTATAGCCATAAGGGAGACTAGACATCTACCACCCCACTACCACTATCAGATTAGAGCCATAAAGGAGACTAGACATCTACACCCCACTACCACTATAAAAATAAGAGCCATAAGGGAGACTAGACATCTACCACCCCACTACCTCTATCAGATTAGAGCCATAAGGGAGACTAGACATCTACCACCCCACCATCAGATTAGAGCCATGAGGGAGACTAGACATCCACCACCCCACTACCACTATCAAATTAGAGCCATAAGGGAGACTACACATCTACCACCCCACTACCACTATCAGATTAGAACCATAGGGGAGACTAGACATCTACCACCCCACTATCAGATTAGAGCCATAAGTGAGACTAGACATCTACCACCCCACTACCACTATCAGATTAGAGCCATAAGGGAGACTAGACATCTACCACCCCACTACCACTATCAGATCAGAGCCATAATGGAGAATAGACATCTACCACCCCACTACCACTATCAGATTAGAGCCATAAGGGAGACTAGACATCTACCACCACACTACCACTATCAGATTAGAGCCATAAGGGAGAATAGACATCTACCACCCCACTACCACTATCAGATTTGACCATAAGGGAGACTAGACATCTACCACTACCAGAGTAGAGCCATAACGGAGACTAGACATCTACCAGTTTACTACCACTATCAGATTAGAGCCATAAGGGAGACTAGACATCTACCACCCCACTACCACTATCAAATTAGAGCCATAAGGGAGACTGGACATCTACCACCCCACTACCACTATCAGATTAGAGCCATAAAGGAGACTAGACATCTACCACCCCACTACCACTATCAAATTAGAGCCATAAGGGAGACTAGACATCTACCACCCCACTACCACTATCAGATTAGAGCCATAAGGGAGACTAGACATCTACCACCCCACTACCACTATCAGATTAGAGCCATAAGGGAGACTAGACATCTACCACCCCACTACCACTATCAGATTAGAGCCATAAGGGAGACTAGACATCTACCACCACACTACCACTATCAGATTAGAGCCACAAGGGAGACTAGACATCTACCACCACACTACCACTATCAGATTAGAGCCATAAGGGAGAATAGACATCTACCACCCCACTACCACTATCAGATTAGAGCCATAAGGGAGACTAGACATCTACCACTACCAGATTAGAGCCATAAGGCAGACTAGACATCTACCACCCCACTACCACTATCAGATTAGAGCCATAAGGGAGCCTAGACATCTACCACCCCACTACCACTATCAGATTAGAGCCATAAGGGAGACTAGACATCTACCACCCCACTACCACTACCAGATTATAGCCATAAGGGAGACTAGACATCTACCATCCCACTACCACCATTAGATTAGAGCCATAAGGGAAACTAGATATCTACCACCCCACTACCACTATCAGATTAGAGCCATAAGGGAGACTAGACATCTACCACCCCACTACCACTATCAGATTAGAGCCATAAGGGAGACTAGACATCTACCACCCCACTACCAGTATCAGATTAGAGCCATAAGGGAGACTAGACATCTACCACTACCAGATTAGAGCCATAAGGGAGTCTAGACATCTACCAACACACTACCACTATCAGATTATAGCCATAAGGGAGACTAGACATCTACCACCCCACTACCACTATCAGATTAGAGCCATAAAGGAGACTAGACATCTACACCCCACTACCACTATAAAAATAAGAGCCATAAGGGAGACTAGACATCTACCACCCCACTACCTCTATCAGATTAGAGCCATAAGGGAGACTAGACATCTACCACCCCAAAATCAGATTAGAGCCATGAGGGAGACTAGACATCCACCACCCCACTACCACTATCAAATTAGAGCCATAAGGGAGACTACACATCTACCACCCCACTACCACTATCAGATTAGAACCATAGGGGAGACTAGACATCTACCACCCCACTATCAGATTAGAGCCATAAGTGAGACTAGACATCTACCACCCCACTACCACTATCAGATTAGAGCCATAAGGGAGACTAGACATCTACCACCCCACTACCACTATCAGATCAGAGCCATAATGGAGAATAGACATCTACCACCCCACTACCACTATCAGATTAGAGCCATATGGGAGACTAGACATCTACCACCACACTACCACTATCAGATTAGAGCCATAAGGGAGAATAGACATCTACCACCCCACTACCACTATCAGATTTGACCATAAGGGAGACTAGACATCTACCACTACCAGAGTAGAGCCATAACGGAGACTAGACATCTACCAGTTTACTACCACTATCAGATTAGAGCCATAAGGGAGACTAGACATCTACCACCCCACTACCACTATCAAATTAGAGCCATAAGGGAGACTGGACATCTACCACCCCACTACCACTATCAGATTAGAGCCATAAAGGAGACTAGACATCTACCACCCCACTACCACTATCAAATTAGAGCCATAAGGGAGACTAGACATCTACCACCCCACTACCACTATCAGATTAGAGCCATAAGGGAGACTAGACATCTACCACCCCACTACCACTATCAGATTAGAGCCATAAGGGAGACTAGACATCTACCACCCCACTACCACTATCAGATTAGAGCCATAAGGGAGACTAGACATCTACCACCCCACTACCACTATCAGATTAGAGCCACAAGGGAGACTAGACATCTACCACCACACTACCACTATCAGATTAGAGCCATAAGGGAGAATAGACATCTACCACCCCACTACCACTATCAGATTAGAGCCATAAGGGAGACTAGACATCTACCACTACCAGATTAGAGCCATAAGGCAGACTAGACATCTACCACCCCACTACCACTATCAGATTAGAGCCATAAGGGAGCCTAGACATCTACCACCCCACTACCACTATCAGATTAGAGCCATAAGGGAGACTAGACATCTACCACCCCACTACCACTACCAGATTATAGCCATAAGGGAGACTAGACATCTACCATCCCACTACCACCATTAGATTAGAGCCTTAAGGGAGACTAGACATCGACCACCCCACTACCACTATCAGATTAGAGCCATAAGGGAGACTAGACATCTACCACCCCACTACCACTATCAGATTAGAGCCATAAGGGAGACTAGACATCTACCACCCCACTACCACTATCAGATTAGAGCCATAAGGGAGACTAGACATCTACCACCACACTACCACTATCACATTAGAGCCATAAGGGAGCCTAGACATCTACCACCCCACTACCACTATCAGATTAGAGCCATAAGGGAGACTTGACATCTACCACTACAAGATTAGAGCCATAAGGGAGACTAGACATCTACCACCTTACTACCACTATCAGATTAGAGCCATAAATCAAACTAGACATCTACCACCCCACTACCACTATCAGATTAGAGCCATAAGGGAGACTAGACATCTACCACCCCACTACCACTATCAGATTAGAGCCATAAGGGAGCCTAGACATCTACCACCCCACTACCACTATCAGATTAGAGCCATAAGGGAGTCTAGACATCTACCACCCCACTAACAGATTAGAGCCATAAGTGAGACTAGACATCAACCACCCCACTACCAAATTAGAGCCATAAAGGAGTCTAGACATCTACCACCCCACTACCACTATCAGATTAGAGCCATAATGGAGCCTAGACATCTACCAGTTTACTACCACTATCAGATTAGAGCCATAAAGCAGACTAGACATCTACCACCCCACTACCACTATCAAATTAGAGCCATAAGGGAGACTGGACATCTACCACCCCACTACCACTATCAGATTAGAGCCATAAAGGAGACTAGACATCTACCACCCCACTACCACTATCAGATTAGAGCCATAAGGGAGCCTAGACATCTACCACCCCACTACCACTATCAGATTAGAGCCATAAGGGAGACTAGACATCTACCACCCCACTATCAGATTAGAGCCATAAGTGAGACTAGACATCTACCACCCCACTACCAAATTAGAGCCATAAGGGAGTCTAGACATCTACCACCCCACTACCACTATCAGATTAGAGCCATAAAGGAGCCTAGACATCTACCAACCCACTACCACTATCAGATTAGAGCCATAAGGGAGACTAGACATCTACCACCCCACTACCACTACCAGATTATAGCCATAAGGGAGACTACACATCTACCACCCCACTACCACTATCAGATTAGAGCCATAAGGGAGACTAGACATCTACCACCCCACTACCACTATCAGATTAGAGCCATAAGGGAGACTAGACATCTACCACCACACTACCACTATCAGATTAGAGCCATAAGGGAGAATAGACATCTACCACCCCACTACCACTATCAGATTAGAGCCATAAGGGAGACTAGACATCTACCACCCCACTACCAGTATCAGATTAGAGCCATAAGGGAGTCTAGACATCTACCACTACCAGATTAGAGCCATAAGGGAGTCTAGACATCTACCAACACACTACCACTATCAGATTATAGCCATAAGGGAGACTAGACATCTACCACCCCACTACCACTATCAGATTAGAGCCATAAAGGAGACTAGACATCTACACCCCACTACCACTATAAAAATAAGAGCCATAAAGGAGACTACACATCTACCACCCCACTACCTCTATCAGATTAGAGCCATAAGGGAGACTAGACATCTACCACCCCACCATCAGATTAGAGCCATGAGGGAGACTAGACATCCACCACCCCACTACCACTATCAAATTAGAGCCATAAGGGAGACTACACATCTACCACCCCACTACCACTATCAGATTAGAGCCATAGGGGAGACTAGACATCTACCACCCCACTATCAGATTAGAGCCATAAGTGAGACTAGACATCTACAACCCCACTACCAAATTAGAGCCATAAGGGAGTCTTGACATCTACCACCCCACTACCACTAGCAGATTAGAGCCATAAGGGAGCCTAGACATCTACCACCCCACTACCACTATCAGATTAGAGCCATAAGGGAGACTAGACATCTACCACCCCACTACCACTACCAGATTATAGCCATAAGGGAGACTAGACATCTACCACCTCTCTACCACTATCAGATTAGAGCCATAAGGGAGACTAGACATCTACCACCCCACTACCACTATCAGGTTAGAGCCATAAGGGAGACTAGACATCTACCACTCCACTACCACTATCAGATTAGAGCCATAAGGGAGACTAGACATCTACCACCCCACTACCACTATCAGATTAGAGCCATAAGGGAGACTAGACATCTACCACCACACTACAACTATCAGATTAGAGCCATAAGGGAGACTAGACATCTACCACCCCACTACCAGTATCAGATTAGAGCCATAAGGGAGACTAGACATCTACCACTACCAGATTAGAGCCATAAGGGAGTCTAGACATCTACCAACACACTACCACTATCAGATTATAGCCATAAGGGAGACTAGACATCTACCACCCCACTACCACTATCAGATTAGAGCCATAAAGGAGACTAGACATCTACACCCCACTACCACTATAAAAATAAGAGCCATAAGGGAGACTAGACATCTACCACCCCACTACCTCTATCAGATTAGAGCCATAAGGGAGACTAGACATCTACCACCCCACCATCAGATTAGAGCCATGAGGGAGACTAGACATCCACCACCCCACTACCACTATCAAATTAGAGCCATAAGGGAGACTACACATCTACCACCCCACTACCACTATCAGATTAGAACCATAGGGGAGACTAGACATCTACCACCCCACTATCAGATTAGAGCCATAAGTGAGACTCGACATCTACCACCCCACTACCACTATCAGATTAGAGCCATAAGGGAGACTAGACATCTACCACCCCACTACCACTACCAGATTATAGCCATAAGGGAGACTAGACATCTACCACCTCTCTACCACTATCAGATTAGAGCCATAAGGGAGACTAGACATCTACCACCCCACTAAAACTATCAGATTAGAGCCATAAGGGAGACTAGACATCTACCACTCCACTACCACTATCAGATTAGAGCCATAAGGGAGACTAGACATCTACCACCACACTACAACTATCAGAATAGAGCAATAAGGGAGACTAGACATCTACCACCCCACTACCAGTATCAGATTAGAGCCATAAGGGAGACTAGACATCTACCACTACCAGATTAGAGCCATAAGGGAGACTAGACATCTACCAACACACTACCACTATCAGATTAGAGCCATAAGGGAGACTAGACATCTACCACCCCACTACCACTATCAGATTAGAGCCATAAGGGAGACTAGACATCTACCACCCCACTACCACTATCAGATTAGAGCCATAAGGGAGACTAGACATCTACCACCCCACTACCACTACCAGATTAGAGCCATAAGGGAGACTAGACATCTACCCCCCCACTACCACTATCAGATTAGAGCCATAAGGGAGACTAGACATCTACCACCCCACTATCAGATTAGAGCCATGAGGGAGACTAGACATCTACCACCCCACTACCACTATCAAATTAGAGCCATGAGGGAGACTAGACATCTACCACCCCACTACCACTATCAGATTAGAGCCATAAGGGAGACTAGACATCTACCAACCCACTAACAGATTAGAGCCATAAGTGAGACTAGACATCAACCACCCCACTACCAAATTAGAGCCATAAAGGAGTCTAGACATCTACCACCCCACTACCACTATCAGATTAGAGCCTTAAGGGAGCCTAGACATCTACCACCCCGCTACCACTATCAGATTAGAGCCATAAGGGAGACTAGACATCTACCACCCCACTACCACTACCAGATTATAGCCATAAGGGAGACTAGACATCTACCACCCCACTACCACTATCAGATTAGAGCCATAAGGGAGACTAGACATCTACCACCCCACTACCACTATCAGATCAGAGCCATAATGGAGACTAGACATCTACCACCCCACTACCACAATCAGATTAGAGCCATAAGGGAGACTAGACATCTACCACCACACTACCACTATCAGATTAGAGCCATAAGGGAGAATAGACATCTACCACCCCACTACCACTATCAGATTAGAGCCATAAGGGAGACTAGACATCTACCACTACCAGAGTAGAGCCATAAGGGAGACTAGACATCTACCAGTTTACTAACACTATCAGATTAGAGCCATAAGGGAGACTAGACATCTACCACCCACCTACCACTATCAGATTAGAGCCATAAGGGAGACTAGACATCTACCACCCTACTATCAGATTAGAGCCATAAGTGAGACTAGACATCTACCACCCCACTACCAAATTAGAGCCATAAGTGAGTCTAGACATCTACCACCCCACTACCACTATCAGATTAGAGCCATAAGGGAGCCTAGACATCTACCACCCCACTACCGCTATCAGATTAGAGCCATAAGGGAGACTACACATCTACCACCCCACTACCACTACCAGATTATAGCCATAAGGGAGACTAGACATCTACCACCCCACTACCACCATTAGATTAGAGCCTTAAGGGAGACTAGACATCGACCACCCCACTACCACTATCAGATTAGAGCCATAAGGGAGACTAGACATCTACCACCCCACTACCACTATCAGATTAGAGCCATAAGGGAGACCAGACATCTACCACCACACTACCACTATCACATTAGAGCCATAAGGGAGCCTAGACATCTACCACCCCACTACCACTATCAGATTAGAGCCATAAGGGAGACTTGACATCTACCACTACCAGATTAGAGCCATAAAGGAGACTAGACATCTACCACCTTACTACCACTATCAGATTAGAGCCATAAGGCAAACTAGACATCTACCACCCCACTACCACTATCAGATTAGAGCCATAAGGGAGACTAGACATCTACCACCCCACTACCACTATCAGGTTAGAGCCATAAGGGAGACTAGACATCTACCACTCCACTACCACTATCAGATTAGAGCCATAAGGGAGACTAGACATCTACCACCCCACTACCACTATCAGATTAGAGCCATAAGGGAGACTAGACATCTACCACCACACTACAACTATCAGATTAGAGCCATAAGGGAGACTAGACATCTACCACCCCACTACCAGTATCAGATTAGAGCCATAAGGGAGACTAGACATCTACCACTACCAGATTAGAGCCATAAGGGAGTCTAGACATCTACCAACACACTACCACTATCAGATTATAGCCATAAGGGAGACTAGACATCTACCACCCCACTACCACTATCAGATTAGAGCCATAAAGGAGACTAGACATCTACACCCCACTACCACTATAAAAATAAGAGCCATAAGGGAGACTAGACATCTACCACCCCACTACCTCTATCAGATTAGAGCCATAAGGGAGACTAGACATCTACCACCCCACCATCAGATTAGAGCCATGAGGAAGACTAGACATCCACCACCCCACTACCACTATCAAATTAGAGCCATAAGGGAGACTACACATCTACCACCCCACTACCACTATCAGATTAGAACCATAGGGGAGACTAGACATCTACCACCCCACTATCAGATTAGAGCCATAAGTGAGACTAGACATCTACCACCCCACTACCACTATCAGATTAGAGCCATAAGGGAGACTAGACATCTACCACCCCACTACCACTACCAGATTATAGCCATAAGGGAGACTAGACATCTACCACCTCTCTACCACTATCAGATTAGAGCCATAAGGGAGACTAGACATCTACCACCCCACTAAAACTATCAGATTAGAGCCATAAGGGAGACTAGACATCTACCACTCCACTACCACTATCAGATTAGAGCCATAAGGGAGACTAGACATCTACCACCACACTACAACTATCAGAATAGAGCAATAAGGGAGACTAGACATCTACCACCCCACTACCAGTATCAGATTAGAGCCATAAGGGAGACTAGACATCTACCACTACCAGATTAGAGCCATAAGGGAGACTAGACATCTACCAACACACTACCACTATCAGATTAGAGCCATAAGGGAGACTAGACATCTACCACCCCACTACCACTATCAGATTAGAGCCATAAGGGAGACTAGACATCTACCACCCCACTACCACTATCAGATTAGAGCCATAAGGGAGACTAGACATCTACCACCCCACTACCACTACCAGATTAGAGCCATAAGGGAGACTAGACATCTACCCCCCCACTACCACTATCAGATTAGAGCCATAAGGGAGACTAGACATCTACCACCCCACTATCAGATTAGAGCCATGAGGGAGACTAGACATCTACCACCCCACTACCACTATCAAATTAGAGCCATGAGGGAGACTAGACATCTACCACCCCACTACCACTATCAGATTAGAGCCATAAGGGAGACTAGACATCTACCAACCCACTAACAGATTAGAGCCATAAGTGAGACTAGACATCAACCACCCCACTACCAAATTAGAGCCATAAAGGAGTCTAGACATCTACCACCCCACTACCACTATCAGATTAGAGCCATAAGGGAGCCTAGACATCTACCACCCCGCTACCACTATCAGATTAGAGCCATAAGGGAGACTAGACATCTACCACCCCACTACCACTACCAGATTATAGCCATAAGGGAGACTAGACATCTACCACCCCACTACCATTATCAGATTAGAGCCATAAGGGAGACTAGACATCTACCACCCCACTACCACTATCAGATCAGAGCCATAATGGAGACTAGACATCTACCACCCCACTACCACAATCAGATTAGAGCCATAAGGGAGACTAGACATCTACCACCACACTACCACTATCAGATTAGAGCCATAAGGGAGAATAGACATCTACCACCCCACTACCACTATCAGATTAGAGCCATAAGGGAGACTAGACATCTACCACTACCAGAGTAGAGCCATAAAGGAGACTAGACATCTACCAGCTTACTAACACTATCAGATTAGAGCCATAAGGGAGACTAGACATCTACCACCCCACTACCACTATCAGATTAGAGCCATAAGGGAGACTAGACATCTACCACCCTACTATCAGATTAGAGCCAAAAGTGAGACTAGACATCTACCACCCCACTACCAAATTAGAGCCATAAGTGAGTCTAGACATCTACCACCCCACTACCACTATCAGATTAGAGCCACAAGGGAACCTAGACATCTACCACCCCACTACCGCTATCAGATTAGAGCCATAAGGGAGACTAGACATCTACCACCCCACTACCACTACCAGATTATAGCCATAAGGGAGACTAGACATCTACCACCCCACTACCACCATTAGATTAGAGCCTTAAGGGAGACTAGACATCGACCACCCCACTACCACTATCAGATTAGAGCCATAAGGGAGACTAGACATCTACCACCCCACTACCACTATCAGATTAGAGCCATAAGGGAGACTAGACATCTACCACCACACTACAACTATCACATTAGAGCCATAAGGGAGCCTAGACATCTACCACCCCACTACCACTATCAGATTAGAGCCATAAGGGAGACTTGACATCTACCACTATCAGATTAGAGCCATAAGGCAAACTAGACATCTACCACCCCACTACCACTATCAGATTAGAGCCATAAGGGAGACTAGACATCTACCACCCCACGACCACTATCAGATTAGAGCCATAAGGGAGCCTAGACATCTACCACCCCACTACCACTATCAGATTAGAGCCATAAGGGAGACTAGACATCTACCACCCCACTAACAGATTAGAGCCATAAGTGAGACTAGACATCAACCACCCCACTACCAAATTAGAGCCATAAAGGAGTCTAGACATCTACCACCCCACTATCAGATTAGAGCCATAATGGAGCCTAGACATCTACCAGTTTACTACCACTATCAGATTAGAGCCATAAAGCAGACTAGACATCTACCACCCCACTACCACTATCAAATTAGAGCCATAAGGGAGACTGGACATCTACCACCCCACTACCACTATCAGATTAGAGCCATAAAGGAGACTAGACATCTACCACCCCACTACCACTATCAGATTAGAGCCATAAGGGAGCCTAGACATCTACCACCCCACTATCAGATTAGAGCCATAAGTGAGACTAGACATCTACCACCCCACTACCAAATTAGAGCCATAAGGGAGTCTAGACATCTACCACCCCACTACCACTATCAGATTAGAGCCATAAGGGAGCCTAGACATCTACCAACCCACTACCACTATCAGATTAGAGCCATAAGGGAGACTAGACATCTACCACCCCACTATCAGATTAGAGCCATAAGTGAGACTAGACATCTACCACCCCACTACCACTATCAGATTAGAGCCATAAGGGAGACTAGACATCTACCACCCCACTACCACTATCAGATTAGAGCCATAAGGGAGACCAGACATCTACCACCACACTACCACTATCACATTAGAGCCATAAGGGAGCCTAGACATCTACCACCCCACTACCACTATCAGATTAGAGCCATAAGGGAGACTTGACATCTACCACTACCAGATTAGAGCCATAAAGGAGACTAGACATCTACCACCTTACTACCACTATCAGATTAGAGCCATAAGGCAAACTAGACATCTACCACCCCACTACCACTATCAGATTAGAGCCATAAGGGAGACTAGACATCTACCACCCCACTACCACTATCAGGTTAGAGCCATAAGGGAGACTAGACATCTACCACTCCACTACCACTATCAGATTAGAGCCATAAGGGAGACTAGACATCTACCACCCCACTACCACTATCAGATTAGAGCCATAAGGGAGACTAGACATCTACCACCACACTACAACTATCAGATTAGAGCCATAAGGGAGACTAGACATCTACCACCCCACTACCAGTATCAGATTAGAGCCATAAGGGAGACTAGACATCTACCACTACCAGATTAGAGCCATAAGGGAGTCTAGACATCTACCAACACACTACCACTATCAGATTATAGCCATAAGGGAGACTAGACATCTACCACCCCACTACCACTATCAGATTAGAGCCATAAAGGAGACTAGACATCTACACCCCACTACCACTATAAAAATAAGAGCCATAAGGGAGACTAGACATCTACCACCCCACTACCTCTATCAGATTAGAGCCATAAGGGAGACTAGACATCTACCACCCCACCATCAGATTAGAGCCATGAGGAAGACTAGACATCCACCACCCCACTACCACTATCAAATTAGAGCCATAAGGGAGACTACACATCTACCACCCCACTACCACTATCAGATTAGAACCATAGGGGAGACTAGACATCTACCACCCCACTATCAGATTAGAGCCATAAGTGAGACTAGACATCTACCACCCCACTACCACTATCAGATTAGAGCCATAAGGGAGACTAGACATCTACCACCCCACTACCACTACCAGATTATAGCCATAAGGGAGACTAGACATCTACCACCTCTCTACCACTATCAGATTAGAGCCATAAGGGAGACTAGACATCTACCACCCCACTAAAACTATCAGATTAGAGCCATAAGGGAGACTAGACATCTACCACTCCACTACCACTATCAGATTAGAGCCATAAGGGAGACTAGACATCTACCACCACACTACAACTATCAGAATAGAGCAATAAGGGAGACTAGACATCTACCACCCCACTACCAGTATCAGATTAGAGCCATAAGGGAGACTAGACATCTACCACTACCAGATTAGAGCCATAAGGGAGACTAGACATCTACCAACACACTACCACTATCAGATTAGAGCCATAAGGGAGACTAGACATCTACCACCCCACTACCACTATCAGATTAGAGCCATAAGGGAGACTAGACATCTACCACCCCACTACCACTATCAGATTAGAGCCATAAGGGAGACTAGACATCTACCACCCCACTACCACTACCAGATTAGAGCCATAAGGGAGACTAGACATCTACCCCCCCACTACCACTATCAGATTAGAGCCATAAGGGAGACTAGACATCTACCACCCCACTATCAGATTAGAGCCATGAGGGAGACTAGACATCTACCACCCCACTACCACTATCAAATTAGAGCCATGAGGGAGACTAGACATCTACCACCCCACTACCACTATCAGATTAGAGCCATAAGGGAGACTAGACATCTACCAACCCACTAACAGATTAGAGCCATAAGTGAGACTAGACATCAACCACCCCACTACCAAATTAGAGCCATAAAGGAGTCTAGACATCTACCACCCCACTACCACTATCAGATTAGAGCCATAAGGGAGCCTAGACATCTACCACCCCGCTACCACTATCAGATTAGAGCCATAAGGGAGACTAGACATCTACCACCCCACTACCACTACCAGATTATAGCCATAAGGGAGACTAGACATCTACCACCCCACTACCATTATCAGATTAGAGCCATAAGGGAGACTAGACATCTACCACCCCACTACCACTATCAGATCAGAGCCATAATGGAGACTAGACATCTACCACCCCACTACCACAATCAGATTAGAGCCATAAGGGAGACCAGACATCTACCACCACACTACCACTATCAGATTAGAGCCATAAGGGAGAATAGACATCTACCACCCCACTACCACTATCAGATTAGAGCCATAAGGGAGACTAGACATCTACCACTACCAGAGTAGAGCCATAAAGGAGACTAGACATCTACCAGCTTACTAACACTATCAGATTAGAGCCATAAGGGAGACTAGACATCTACCACCCCACTACCACTATCAGATTAGAGCCATAAGGGAGACTAGACATCTACCACCCTACTATCAGATTAGAGCCAAAAGTGAGACTAGACATCTACCACCCCACTACCAAATTAGAGCCATAAGTGAGTCTAGACATCTACCACCCCACTACCACTATCAGATTAGAGCCACAAGGGAACCTAGACATCTACCACCCCACTACCGCTATCAGATTAGAGCCATAAGGGAGACTAGACATCTACCACCCCACTACCACTACCAGATTATAGCCATAAGGGAGACTAGACATCTACCACCCCACTACCACCATTAGATTAGAGCCTTAAGGGAGACTAGACATCGACCACCCCACTACCACTATCAGATTAGAGCCATAAGGGAGACTAGACATCTACCACCCCACTACCACTATCAGATTAGAGCCATAAGGGAGACTAGACATCTACCACCACACTACAACTATCACATTAGAGCCATAAGGGAGCCTAGACATCTACCACCCCACTACCACTATCAGATTAGAGCCATAAGGGAGACTTGACATCTACCACTATCAGATTAGAGCCATAAGGCAAACTAGACATCTACCACCCCACTACCACTATCAGATTAGAGCCATAAGGGAGACTAGACATCTACCACCCCACGACCACTATCAGATTAGAGCCATAAGGGAGCCTAGACATCTACCACCCCACTACCACTATCAGATTAGAGCCATAAGGGAGACTAGACATCTACCACCCCACTAACAGATTAGAGCCATAAGTGAGACTAGACATCAACCACCCCACTACCAAATTAGAGCCATAAAGGAGTCTAGACATCTACCACCCCACTATCAGATTAGAGCCATAATGGAGCCTAGACATCTACCAGTTTACTACCACTATCAGATTAGAGCCATAAAGCAGACTAGACATCTACCACCCCACTACCACTATCAAATTAGAGCCATAAGGGAGACTGGACATCTACCACCCCACTACCACTATCAGATTAGAGCCATAAAGGAGACTAGACATCTACCACCCCACTACCACTATCAGATTAGAGCCATAAGGGAGCCTAGACATCTACCACCCCACTATCAGATTAGAGCCATAAGTGAGACTAGACATCTACCACCCCACTACCAAATTAGAGCCATAAGGGAGTCTAGACATCTACCACCCCACTACCACTATCAGATTAGAGCCATAAGGGAGCCTAGACATCTACCAACCCACTACCACTATCAGATTAGAGCCATAAGGGAGACTAGACATCTACCACCCCACTACCACTACCAGATTATAGCCATAAGGGAGACTAGACATCTACCACCCCACTACCACTATCAGATTAGAGCCATAAGGGAGACTAGACATCTACCACCCCACTACCACTATCAGATTAGAGCCATAAGGGAGACTAGACATCTACCACCCCACTACCACTACCAGATTATAGCCATAAGGGAGACTAGACATCTACCACCCCACTACCACTATCAGATTAGAGCCATAAGGGAGACTAGACATCTACCACCCCACTACCACTATCAGATTAGAGCCATAAGGGAGACTAGACATCTACCACCCCACTACCACTATCAGATTAGAGCCATAAGGGAGGCTAGACATCTACCACCCCACTACCACTATCAGATTAGAGCCATAAGGGAAACTAGACATCTACCACTACCAGATTAGAGCCATAAGGGAGACTAGACATCTACCACCTTACTACCACTATCAGATTAGAGCATTAAGGCAGACTAGACATCTACCACCCCGCTACCACTATCAGATTAGAGCCATAAGGGAGACAAGACATCTACCACCCCACTACCACTATCAGATTAGAGCCATAAGGGAGCCTAGATATCTACCACCCCACTACCACTATCAAATAAGAGCCATAAGGGAAACTAGATATCTACCACCATCAGATTAGAGCCATAAGGGAGACTAGACATCTACCACCCCACTACCACTATCAGATTAGAGCCATAAGGGAGACTAGACATCTACCACCCCACTATCAGATTAGAGCCATAAGTGAGACTAGACATCTACCACCCCACTACCAAATTATAGCCATAAGGGAGTCTAGACATCTACCACCCCACTACCACTATCAGATTAGAGCCATAAGGGAGACTAGACATCTACCACCCCACTACCACTATCAGATTAGAGCCATAAGGGAGACTAGACATCTACCACCCCACTACCACTATCAAATTAGAGCCATAAGGGAGACTAGACATCTACCACCCCACTATCACTATCAGATTAGAGCCATAACGGAGACTAGACATCTACCACCCCACTATCAGATTAGAGCCATAAGTGAGACTAGACATCTACCACCCCACTACCAAATTAGAGCCATAAGGGAGTCTAGACATCTACCACCCCACTAAAACTATCAGATTAGAGCCATAAGGGAGACTAGACATCTACCAACCCACTACCACTATCAGATTAGAGCCATAAGGGAGACTAGACATCTACCACCCCACTACCACTACCAGATTATAGCCATAAGGGAGACTAGACATCTACCACCCCACTACCACTATCAGATTAGAGCCATAAGGGAGACTAGACATCTACCACCCCACTACCACTATCAGATTAGAGCCATAAGGGAGACTAGACATCTACCACCCCACTACCACTACCAGATTATAGCCATAAGGGAGACTAGACATCTACCACCCCACTACCACTATCAGATTAGAGCCATAAGGGAGACTAGACATCTACCACCCCACTACCACTATCAGATTAGAGCCATAAGGGAGACTAGACATCTACCACCCCACTACCACTATCAGATTAGAGCCATAAGGGAGGCTAGACATCTACCACCCCACTACCACTATCAGATTAGAGCCATAAGGGAAACTAGACATCTACCACTACCAGATTAGAGCCATAAGGGAGACTAGACATCTACCACCTTACTACCACTATCAGATTAGAGCCATAAGGCAGACTAGACATCTACCACCCCGCTACCACTATCAGATTAGAGCCATAAGGGAGACAAGACATCTACCACCCCACTACCACTATCAGATTAGAGCCATAAGGGAGCCTAGATATCTACCACCCCACTACCACTATCAAATAAGAGCCATAAGGGAAACTAGATATCTACCACCATCAGATTAGAGCCATAAGGGAGACTAGACATCTACCACCCCACTACCACTATCAGATTAGAGCCATAAGGGAGACTAGACATCTACCACCCCACTATCAGATTAGAGCCATAAGTGAGACTAGACATCTACCACCCCACTACCAAATTATAGCCATAAGGGAGTCTAGACATCTACCACCCCACTACCACTATCAGATTAGAGCCATAAGGGAGACTAGACATCTACCACCACACTACCACTATCAGATTAGAGCCATAAGGGAGACTAGACATCTACCACCCCACTACCACTATCAGATTAGAGCCATAAGGGAGACTAGACATCTACCAACACACTACCACTATCAGATTAGAGCCATAAGGGAGACTAGACATCTACCACTACCAGATTAGAGCCATAAGGGAGACTAGACATCTACCAGCATACTACCACTATCAGATTAGAGCCATAAAGCAGACTAGACATCTACCACCCCACTACCAGTATCAAATTAGAGCCATAAGGGAGACTGGACATCTACCACCCCACTACCACTTTCAGATTAGAGCCATAAGGGAGACTAGACATCTACCACCCCACTACCACTATCAAATTAGAGCCATAAGGGAGACTAGACATCTACCACCCCACTATCACTATCAGATTAGAGCCATAACGGAGACTAGACATCTACCACCCCACTATCAGATTAGAGCCATAAGTGAGACTAGACATCTACCACCCCACTACCAAATTAGAGCCATAAGGGAGTCTAGACATCTACCACCCCACTACCACTATCAGATTAGAGCCATAAGGGAGCCTAGACATCTACCAACCCACTACCACTATCAGATTAGAGCCATAAGGGAGACTAGACATCTACCACCCCACTACCACTACCAGATTATAGCCATAAGGGAGACTAGACATCTACCACCCCACTACCACTATCAGATTAGAGCCATAAGGGAGACTAGACATCTACCACCCCACTACCACTATCAGATTAGAGCCATAAGGGAGACTAGACATCTACCACCCCACTACCACTATCAGATTAGAGCCATAAGGGAGACTAGACATCTACCACCCCACTACCACTACCAGATTATAGCCATAAGGGAGACTAGACATCTACCACCCCACTACCACTATCAGATTAGAGCCATAAGGGAGACTAGACATCTACCACCCCACTACCACTATCAGATTAGAGCCATAAGGGAGACTAGACATCTACCACCCCACTACCACTATCAGATTAGAGCCATAAGGGAGGCTAGACATCTACCACCCCACTACCACTATCAGATTAGAGCCATAAGGGAAACTAGACATCTACCACTACCAGATTAGAGCCATAAGGGAGACTAGACATCTACCACCTTACTACCACTATCAGATTAGAGCATTAAGGCAGACTAGACATCTACCACCCCGCTACCACTATCAGATTAGAGCCATAAGGGAGACAAGACATCTACCACCCCACTACCACTATCAGATTAGAGCCATAAGGGAGCCTAGATATCTACCACCCCACTACCACTATCAAATAAGAGCCATAAGGGAAACTAGATATCTACCACCATCAGATTAGAGCCATAAGGGAGACTAGACATCTACCACCCCACTACCACTATCAGATTAGAGCCATAAGGGAGACTAGACATCTACCACCCCACTATCAGATTAGAGCCATAAGTGAGACTAGACATCTACCACCCCACTACCAAATTATAGCCATAAGGGAGTCTAGACATCTACCACCCCACTACCACTATCAGATTAGAGCCATAAGGGAGACTAGACATCTACCACCCCACTACCACTATCAGATTAGAGCCATAAGGGAGACTAGACATCTACCACCCCACTACCACTATCAAATTAGAGCCATAAGGGAGACTAGACATCTACCACCCCACTATCACTATCAGATTAGAGCCATAACGGAGACTAGACATCTACCACCCCACTATCAGATTAGAGCCATAAGTGAGACTAGACATCTACCACCCCACTACCAAATTAGAGCCATAAGGGAGTCTAGACATCTACCACCCCACTAAAACTATCAGATTAGAGCCATAAGGGAGACTAGACATCTACCAACCCACTACCACTATCAGATTAGAGCCATAAGGGAGACTAGACATCTACCACCCCACTACCACTACCAGATTATAGCCATAAGGGAGACTAGACATCTACCACCCCACTACCACTATCAGATTAGAGCCATAAGGGAGACTAGACATCTACCACCCCACTACCACTATCAGATTAGAGCCATAAGGGAGACTAGACATCTACCACCCCACTACCACTACCAGATTATAGCCATAAGGGAGACTAGACATCTACCACCCCACTACCACTATCAGATTAGAGCCATAAGGGAGACTAGACATCTACCACCCCACTACCACTATCAGATTAGAGCCATAAGGGAGACTAGACATCTACCACCCCACTACCACTATCAGATTAGAGCCATAAGGGAGGCTAGACATCTACCACCCCACTACCACTATCAGATTAGAGCCATAAGGGAAACTAGACATCTACCACTACCAGATTAGAGCCATAAGGGAGACTAGACATCTACCACCTTACTACCACTATCAGATTAGAGCCATAAGGCAGACTAGACATCTACCACCCCGCTACCACTATCAGATTAGAGCCATAAGGGAGACAAGACATCTACCACCCCACTACCACTATCAGATTAGAGCCATAAGGGAGCCTAGATATCTACCACCCCACTACCACTATCAAATAAGAGCCATAAGGGAAACTAGATATCTACCACCATCAGATTAGAGCCATAAGGGAGACTAGACATCTACCACCCCACTACCACTATCAGATTAGAGCCATAAGGGAGACTAGACATCTACCACCCCACTATCAGATTAGAGCCATAAGTGAGACTAGACATCTACCACCCCACTACCAAATTATAGCCATAAGGGAGTCTAGACATCTACCACCCCACTACCACTATCAGATTAGAGCCATAAGGGAGACTAGACATCTACCACCACACTACCACTATCAGATTAGAGCCATAAGGGAGACTAGACATCTACCACCCCACTACCACTATCAGATTAGAGCCATAAGGGAGACTAGACATCTACCAACACACTACCACTATCAGATTAGAGCCATAAGGGAGACTAGACATCTACCACTACCAGATTAGAGCCATAAGGGAGACTAGACATCTACCAGCATACTACCACTATCAGATTAGAGCCATAAAGCAGACTAGACATCTACCACCCCACTACCACTATCAAATTAGAGCCATAAGGGAGACTGGACATCTACCACCCCACTACCACTTTCAGATTAGAGCCATAAGGGAGACTAGACATCTACCACCCCACTACCACTATCAAATTAGAGCCATAAGGGAGACTAGACATCTACCACCCCACTATCACTATCAGATTAGAGCCATAACGGAGACTAGACATCTACCACCCCACTATCAGATTAGAGCCATAAGTGAGACTAGACATCTACCACCCCACTACCAAATTAGAGCCATAAGGGAGTCTAGACATCTACCACCCCACTACCACTATCAGATTAGAGCCATAAGGGAGCCTAGACATCTACCAACCCACTACCACTATCAGATTAGAGCCATAAGGGAGACTAGACATCTACCACCCCACTACCACTACCAGATTATAGCCATAAGGGAGACTAGACATCTACCACCCCACTACCACTATCAGATTAGAGCCATAAGGGAGACTAGACATCTACCACCCCACTACCACTATCAGATTAGAGCCATAAGGGAGACTAGACATCTACCACCCCACTACCACTACCAGATTATAGCCATAAGGGAGACTAGACATCTACCACCCCACTACCACTATCAGATTAGAGCCATAAGGGAGACTAGACATCTACCACCCCACTACCACTATCAGATTAGAGCCATAAGGGAGACTAGACATCTACCACCCCACTACCACTATCAGATTAGAGCCATAAGGGAGGCTAGACATCTACCACCCCACTACCACTATCAGATTAGAGCCATAAGGGAAACTAGACATCTACCACTACCAGATTAGAGCCATAAGGGAGACTAGACATCTACCACCTTACTACCACTATCAGATTAGAGCCATAAGGCAGACTAGACATCTACCACCCCGCTACCACTATCAGATTAGAGCCATAAGGGAGACAAGACATCTACCACCCCACTACCACTATCAGATTAGAGCCATAAGGGAGCCTAGATATCTACCACCCCACTACCACTATCAAATAAGAGCCATAAGGGAAACTAGATATCTACCACCATCAGATTAGAGCCATAAGGGAGACTAGACATCTACCACCCCACTACCACTATCAGATTAGAGCCATAAGGGAGACTAGACATCTACCACCCCACTATCAGATTAGAGCCATAAGTGAGACTAGACATCTACCACCCCACTACCAAATTATAGCCATAAGGGAGTCTAGACATCTACCACCCCACTACCACTTTCAGATTAGAGCCATAAGGGAGACTACACATCTACCACCCCACTACCACTATCAGATTAGAGCCATAAGGGAGACTAGACATCTACCACCCCACTATCAGATTAGAGCCATAAGTGAGACCAGACATCTACCACCCCACTACCAAATTAGAGCCATAAGGGAGTCTAGACATCTACCACCCCACTACCACTATCAGATTAGAGCCATAAGGGAGCCTAGACATCTACCAACCCACTACCACTATCAGATTAGAGCCATAAGGGAGACTAGACATCTACCACCTTACTACCACTATCAGATTAGAGCCATAAGGCAGACTAGACATCTACCACCCCGCTACCACTATCAGGTTAGAGCCATAAGGGAGACAAGACATCTACCACCCCACTACCACTATCAGATTAGAGCCATAAGGGAGCCTAGATATCTACCACCCCACTACCACTATCAAATAAGAGCCATAAGGGAAACTAGATATCTACCACCATCAGATTAGAGCCATAAGGGAGACTAGACATCTACCACCCCACTACCACTATCAGATTAGAGCCATAAGGGAGACTAGACATCTACCACCCCACTATCAGATTAGAGCCATAAGTGAGACTAGACATCTACCACCCCACTACCAAATTATAGCCATAAGGGAGTCTAGACATCTACCACCCCACTACCACTTTCAGATTAGAGCCATAAGGGAGACTACACATCTACCACCCCACTACCACTATCAGATTAGAGCCATAAGGGAGACTAGACATCTACCACCCCACTATCAGATTAGAGCCATAAGTGAGACCAGACATCTACCACCCCACTACCAAATTAGAGCCATAAGGGAGTCTAGACATCTACCACCCCACTACCACTATCAGATTAGAGCCATAAGGGAGCCTAGACATCTACCAACCCACTACCACTATCAGATTAGAGCCATAAGGGAGACTAGACATCTACCACCCCACTACCAATACCAGATTAGAGCCATAAGGGAGACTAGACATCTACCACCCCACTACCACTATCAGATTAGAGCCATAAGGGAGACTAGACATCTACCACCCCACTACCACTATCAGATTAGAGCCATAAGGGAGACTAGACATCTACGACCCCACTACCACTATCAGATTAGAGCCATAAGGGAGACTAGACATCTACCACCCCACTACCACTATCAGATTAGAGCCATAAGGGAAACTAGACATCTACCACTACCAGATTAGAGCCATAAGGGAGACTAGACATCTACCACCTTACTACCACTATCAGATTAGAGCCATAAGGCAGACTAGACATCTACCACCCCGCTACCACTATCAGATTAGAGCCATAAAGGAGACAAGACATCTACCACCCCACTACCACTATCAGATTAGAGCCATAAGGGAGCCTAGACATCTACCACCCCACTACCACTATCAAATAAGAGCCATAAGGGAGACTAGATATCTACCACCATCAGATTAGAGCCATAAGGGAGACTAGACATCTACCACCCCACTACCACTATCAGATTAGAGCCACCCCACTACCACTATCAAATTAGAGCCATAAGGGAGACTAGATATCTACCACCATCAGATTAGAGCCATAAGGGAGACTAGACATCTACCACCCCACTACCACTATCAGATTAGAGCCATAAGGGAGACTAGACATCTACCACCCCACTACCGAATTAGAGCCATAAGAGAGTCTAGACATCTACCACCCCACTACCACTATCAGATTAGAGCCATAAGTTAGCCTAGACATCTACCAACCCACTACCACTATCAGATTAGAGCCATAAGGGAGACTAGACATCTACCACCCCACTACCAATACCAGATTATAGCCATAAGGGAGACTAGACATCTACCACCCCACTACCACTATCAGATTAGAGCCATAAGGGAGACTAGACATCTACCACCCCACTACCACTATTAGATTAGAGCCATAAGGGAGACTAGACATCTACCACCCCACTACCACTATCAGATTAGAGCCATAAGGGAGACAAGACATCTACCACCCCACTACCACTATCAGATTAGAGCCATAAGGGAGCCTAGATATCTACCACCCCACTACCACTATCAAATAAGAGCCATAAGGGAAACTAGATATCTACCACCATCAGATTAGAGCCATAAGGGAGACTAGACATCTACCACCCCACTACCACTATCAGATTAGAGCCATAAGGGAGACTAGACATCTACCACCCCACTATCAGATTAGAGCCATAAGTGAGACTAGACATCTACCACCCCACTACCAAATTATAGCCATAAGGGAGTCTAGACATCTACCACCCCACTACCACTTTCAGATTAGAGCCATAAGGGAGACTACACATCTACCACCCCACTACCACTATCAGATTAGAGCCATAAGGGAGACTAGACATCTACCACCCCACTATCAGATTAGAGCCATAAGTGAGACCAGACATCTACCACCCCACTACCAAATTAGAGCCATAAGGGAGTCTAGACATCTACCACCCCACTACCACTATCAGATTAGAGCCATAAGGGAGCCTAGACATCTACCAACCCACTAGCACTATCAGATTAGAGCCATAAGGGAGACTAGACATCTACCACCCCACTACCAATACCAGATTAGAGCCATAAGGGAGACTAGACATCTACCACCCCACTACCACTATCAGATTAGAGCCATAAGGGAGACTAGACATCTACCACCCCACTACCACTATCAGATTAGAGCCATAAGGGAGACTAGACATCTACGACCCCACTACCACTATCAGATTAGAGCCATAAGGGAGACTAGACATCTACCACCCCACTACCACTATCAGATTAGAGCCATAAGGGAAACTAGACATCTACCACTACCAGATTAGAGCCATAAGGGAGACTAGACATCTACCACCTTACTACCACTATCAGATTAGAGCCATAAGGCAGACTAGACATCTACCACCCCGCTACCACTATCAGATTAGAGCCATAAAGGAGACAAGACATCTACCACCCCACTACCACTATCAGATTAGAGCCATAAGGGAGCCTAGACATCTACCACCCCACTACCACTATCAAATAAGAGCCATAAGGGAGACTAGATATCTACCACCATCAGATTAGAGCCATAAGGGAGACTAGACATCTACCACCCCACTACCACTATCAGATTAGAGCCATAAGGGAGACTAGACATCTACCACCCCACTACCACTATCAAATTAGAGCCATAAGGGAGACTAGATATCTACCACCATCAGATTAGAGCCATAAGGGAGACTAGACATCTACCACCCCACTACCACTATCAGATTAGAGCCATAAGGGAGACTAGACATCTACCACCCCACTACCGAATTAGAGCCATAAGAGAGTCTAGACATCTACCACCCCACTACCACTATCAGATTAGAGCCATAAGGGAGCCTAGACATCTACCAACCCACTACCACTATCAGATTAGAGCCATAAGGGAGACTAGACATCTACCACCCCACTACCAATACCAGATTATAGCCATAAGGGAGACTAGACATCTACCACCCCACTACCACTATCAGATTAGAGCCATAAGGGAGACTAGACATCTACCACCCCACTACCACTATTAGATTAGAGCCATAAGGGAGACTAGACATCTACCACCCCACTACCAATATCAGATTAGAGCCATAAAGCAGACTAGACATCTACCACCCCACTACCACTATCAGATTAGAGCCATAAGGGAGGCTAGACATCTACCACCCCACTACCACTATCAGATTAGAGCCATAAGGGAAACTAGACACCTACCACTACCAGATTAGAGCCATAAGGGAGCCTAAACATCTACCACCCCACTACCACTATCAAATAAGAGCCATAAGGGAGTCTAGATATCTACCACCATCAGATTAGAGCCATAAGGGAGACTAGACATCTACCACCCCACTACCACTATCAGATTAGAGCCATAAGGGAGACTAGACATCTACCACCCCACTATCAGATTAGAGCCATAAGTGAGACTAGACATCTATCACCCCACTACCAAATTATAGCCATAAGGGAGTCTAGACATCTACCACCCCACTACCACTATCAGATTAGAGCCATAAGGGAGACTAGACATCTACCACCCCACTACCACTATCAGATTAGAGCCATAAGGGAGCCTAGATATCTACCACCCCACTACCACTATCAAATAAGAGCCATAAGGGAAACTAGATATCTACCACCATCAGATTAGAGCCATAAGGGAGACTAGACATCTACCACCCCACTACCACTATCAGATTAGAGCCATAAGGGAGACTAGACATCTACCACCCCACTATCAGATTAGAGCCATAAGTGAGACTAGACATCTACCACCCCACTACCAAATTATAGCCATAAGGGAGTCTAGACATCTACCACCCCACTACCACTTTCAGATTAGAGCCATAAGGGAGACTACACATCTACCACCCCACTACCACTATCAGATTAGAGCCATAAGGGAGACTAGACATCTACCACCCCACTATCAGATTAGAGCCATAAGTGAGACCAGACATCTACCACCCCACTACCAAATTAGAGCCATAAGGGAGTCTAGACATCTACCACCCCACTACCACTATCAGATTAGAGCCATAAGGGAGCCTAGACATCTACCAACCCACTACCACTATCAGATTAGAGCCATAAGGGAGACTAGACATCTACCACCTTACTACCACTATCAGATTAGAGCCATAAGGCAGACTAGACATCTACCACCCCGCTACCACTATCAGGTTAGAGCCATAAGGGAGACAAGACATCTACCACCCCACTACCACTATCAGATTAGAGCCATAAGGGAGCCTAGATATCTACCACCCCACTACCACTATCAAATAAGAGCCATAAGGGAAACTAGATATCTACCACCATCAGATTAGAGCCATAAGGGAGACTAGACATCTACCACCCCACTACCACTATCAGATTAGAGCCATAAGGGAGACTAGACATCTACCACCCCACTATCAGATTAGAGCCATAAGTGAGACTAGACATCTACCACCCCACTACCAAATTATAGCCATAAGGGAGTCTAGACATCTACCACCCCACTACCACTTTCAGATTAGAGCCATAAGGGAGACTACACATCTACCACCCCACTACCACTATCAGATTAGAGCCATAAGGGAGACTAGACATCTACCACCCCACTATCAGATTAGAGCCATAAGTGAGACCAGACATCTACCACCCCACTACCAAATTAGAGCCATAAGGGAGTCTAGACATCTACCACCCCACTACCACTATCAGATTAGAGCCATAAGGGAGCCTAGACATCTACCAACCCACTACCACTATCAGATTAGAGCCATAAGGGAGACTAGACATCTACCACCCCACTACCAATACCAGATTAGAGCCATAAGGGAGACTAGACATCTACCACCCCACTACCACTATCAGATTAGAGCCATAAGGGAGACTAGACATCTACCACCCCACTACCACTATCAGATTAGAGCCATAAGGGAGACTAGACATCTACGACCCCACTACCACTATCAGATTAGAGCCATAAGGGAGACTAGACATCTACCACCCCACTACCACTATCAGATTAGAGCCATAAGGGAAACTAGACATCTACCACTACCAGATTAGAGCCATAAGGGAGACTAGACATCTACCACCTTACTACCACTATCAGATTAGAGCCATAAGGCAGACTAGACATCTACCACCCCGCTACCACTATCAGATTAGAGCCATAAAGGAGACAAGACATCTACCACCCCACTACCACTATCAGATTAGAGCCATAAGGGAGCCTAGACATCTACCACCCCACTACCACTATCAAATAAGAGCCATAAGGGAGACTAGATATCTACCACCATCAGATTAGAGCCATAAGGGAGACTAGACATCTACCACCCCACTACCACTATCAGATTAGAGCCACCCCACTACCACTATCAAATTAGAGCCATAAGGGAGACTAGATATCTACCACCATCAGATTAGAGCCATAAGGGAGACTAGACATCTACCACCCCACTACCACTATCAGATTAGAGCCATAAGGGAGACTAGACATCTACCACCCCACTACCGAATTAGAGCCATAAGAGAGTCTAGACATCTACCACCCCACTACCACTATCAGATTAGAGCCATAAGTTAGCCTAGACATCTACCAACCCACTACCACTATCAGATTAGAGCCATAAGGGAGACTAGACATCTACCACCCCACTACCAATACCAGATTATAGCCATAAGGGAGACTAGACATCTACCACCCCACTACCACTATCAGATTAGAGCCATAAGGGAGACTAGACATCTACCACCCCACTACCACTATTAGATTAGAGCCATAAGGGAGACTAGACATCTACCACCCCACTACCACTATCAGATTAGAGCCATAAGGGAGACAAGACATCTACCACCCCACTACCACTATCAGATTAGAGCCATAAGGGAGCCTAGATATCTACCACCCCACTACCACTATCAAATAAGAGCCATAAGGGAAACTAGATATCTACCACCATCAGATTAGAGCCATAAGGGAGACTAGACATCTACCACCCCACTACCACTATCAGATTAGAGCCATAAGGGAGACTAGACATCTACCACCCCACTATCAGATTAGAGCCATAAGTGAGACTAGACATCTACCACCCCACTACCAAATTATAGCCATAAGGGAGTCTAGACATCTACCACCCCACTACCACTTTCAGATTAGAGCCATAAGGGAGACTACACATCTACCACCCCACTACCACTATCAGATTAGAGCCATAAGGGAGACTAGACATCTACCACCCCACTATCAGATTAGAGCCATAAGTGAGACCAGACATCTACCACCCCACTACCAAATTAGAGCCATAAGGGAGTCTAGACATCTACCACCCCACTACCACTATCAGATTAGAGCCATAAGGGAGCCTAGACATCTACCAACCCACTAGCACTATCAGATTAGAGCCATAAGGGAGACTAGACATCTACCACCCCACTACCAATACCAGATTAGAGCCATAAGGGAGACTAGACATCTACCACCCCACTACCACTATCAGATTAGAGCCATAAGGGAGACTAGACATCTACCACCCCACTACCACTATCAGATTAGAGCCATAAGGGAGACTAGACATCTACGACCCCACTACCACTATCAGATTAGAGCCATAAGGGAGACTAGACATCTACCACCCCACTACCACTATCAGATTAGAGCCATAAGGGAAACTAGACATCTACCACTACCAGATTAGAGCCATAAGGGAGACTAGACATCTACCACCTTACTACCACTATCAGATTAGAGCCATAAGGCAGACTAGACATCTACCACCCCGCTACCACTATCAGATTAGAGCCATAAAGGAGACAAGACATCTACCACCCCACTACCACTATCAGATTAGAGCCATAAGGGAGCCTAGACATCTACCACCCCACTACCACTATCAAATAAGAGCCATAAGGGAGACTAGATATCTACCACCATCAGATTAGAGCCATAAGGGAGACTAGACATCTACCACCCCACTACCACTATCAGATTAGAGCCATAAGGGAGACTAGACATCTACCACCCCACTACCACTATCAAATTAGAGCCATAAGGGAGACTAGATATCTACCACCATCAGATTAGAGCCATAAGGGAGACTAGACATCTACCACCCCACTACCACTATCAGATTAGAGCCATAAGGGAGACTAGACATCTACCACCCCACTACCGAATTAGAGCCATAAGAGAGTCTAGACATCTACCACCCCACTACCACTATCAGATTAGAGCCATAAGGGAGCCTAGACATCTACCAACCCACTACCACTATCAGATTAGAGCCATAAGGGAGACTAGACATCTACCACCCCACTACCAATACCAGATTATAGCCATAAGGGAGACTAGACATCTACCACCCCACTACCACTATCAGATTAGAGCCATAAGGGAGACTAGACATCTACCACCCCACTACCACTATTAGATTAGAGCCATAAGGGAGACTAGACATCTACCACCCCACTACCAATATCAGATTAGAGCCATAAAGCAGACTAGACATCTACCACCCCACTACCACTATCAGATTAGAGCCATAAGGGAGGCTAGACATCTACCACCCCACTACCACTATCAGATTAGAGCCATAAGGGAAACTAGACACCTACCACTACCAGATTAGAGCCATAAGGGAGCCTAAACATCTACCACCCCACTACCACTATCAAATAAGAGCCATAAGGGAGTCTAGATATCTACCACCATCAGATTAGAGCCATAAGGGAGACTAGACATCTACCACCCCACTACCACTATCAGATTAGAGCCATAAGGGAGACTAGACATCTACCACCCCACTATCAGATTAGAGCCATAAGTGAGACTAGACATCTACCACCCCACTACCAAATTATAGCCATAAGGGAGTCTAGACATCTACCACCCCACTACCACTATCAGATTAGAGCCATAAGGGAGACTAGACATCTACCACCCCACTACCACTATCAGATTAGAGCCATAAGGGAGACTAGACATCTACCACCCCACTATCAGATTAGAGCCCTGAGGGAGACTAGACATCCATCACCCCACTACCACTATCAAATTAGAGCCATAAGGGAGACTAGACATCTACCACCCCACTACCACTAACAGATTAGAGCCATAAGGGAGACTAGACATCTACCACCACACTACCACTATCAGATTAGAGCCATAAGGGAGACTAGACATCTACCACCCCACTACCACTATCAGATTAGAGCCATAAGGGAGACTGGACATCTACCACCCCACTACCACTATCAGATTAGAGCCATAAGGGAGGCTAGACATCTACCACCCCACTAACACTATCGGATTAGAGCAATAAGGGAGACTAGACATCTACCACTACCAGATTAGAGCCATAAGGGAGACTAGACATCTACCACCTTACTACCACTATCAGATTAGAGCCATAAGGCAGACTAGACATCTACCACCCCACTACCACTATCAGATTAGAGCCATAAGGGAGACTAGACATCTACCACCCCACTACCACTATCAGATTAGAGCCATAAGGGAGCCTAGACATCTACCACCCCACTACCACTATCAAATTAGAGCCATAAGGGAGACTAGATATCTACCACCATCAGATTAGAGCCATAAGGGAGACTAGACATCTACCACCCCACAACCACTATCAGATTAGAGCCATAAGGGAGACTAGACATCTACCACCCCACTATCAGATTAGAGCCATAAGTGAGACTAGACATCTACCACCCCACTACAAAATTATAGCCATAAGGGAGTCTAGACATCTACCACCCCACTACCACTATCAGATTAGAGCCATAAGGGAGACTAGACATCTACCACCCCACTACCACTATCAGATTAGAGCCATAAGGGAGACTAGACATCTACCACCCCACTATCAGATTATAGCCACGAGGGAGACTAGACATCCATCACCCCACTACCACAATCAAATTAGAGCCATAAGGGAGACTAGACATCTACCACCCCACTACCACTAACAGATTAGAGCCATAAGGGAGACTAGACATCTACCACCACACTACCACTATCAGATTAGAGCCATAAGGGAGACTAGACATCTACCACCCCACTACCACTATCAGATTGGAGCCATAAGGGAGACTAAACATCTACCACTACCAGATTAGAGCCATAAGGGAGACTAGACATCTACCACCACACTGCCACTATCAGAATAGAGCCATAAGGGAGCCTAGACATCTACCACCCCACTACCACTATCAGATTAGAGCCATAAGGGAGACTAGACATCTACCACCCCACTACCACTACCAGATTATAGCCATAAGGGAGACTAGACATCTACCACCCCACTACCACTATCAGATTAGAGCCATAAGGGAGACTAGACATCTACCACTACCAGATTAGAGCCATAAGGCAGACTAGACATCTACCACCCCACTACCACTATCAGATTAGAGCCATAAGGGAGACTAGACATCTACCACCCCACTATCAGATTAGAGCCATAAGTGAGACTAGACATCTACCACCCCACTACCAAATTATAGCCATAAGGGAGTCTAGACATCTACCACCCCACTACCACTTTCAGATTAGAGCCATAAGGGAGACTACACATCTACCACCCCACTACCACTATCAGATTAGAGCCATAAGGGAGACTAGACATCTACCACCCCACTATCAGATTAGAGCCATAAGTGAGACCAGACATCTACCACCCCACTACCAAATTAGAGCCATAAGGGAGTCTAGACATCTACCACCCCACTACCACTATCAGATTAGAGCCATAAGGGAGCCTAGACATCTACCAACCCACTACCACTATCAGATTAGAGCCATAAGGGAGACTAGACATCTACCACCCCACTACCAATACCAGATTAGAGCCATAAGGGAGACTAGACATCTACCACCCCACTACCACTATCAGATTAGAGCCATAAGGGAGACTAGACATCTACCACCCCACTACCACTATCAGATTAGAGCCATAAGGGAGACTAGACATCTACGACCCCACTACCACTATCAGATTAGAGCCATAAGGGAGACTAGACATCTACCACCCCACTACCACTATCAGATTAGAGCCATAAGGGAAACTAGACATCTACCACTACCAGATTAGAGCCATAAGGGAGACTAGACATCTACCACCTTACTACCACTATCAGATTAGAGCCATAAGGCAGACTAGACATCTACCACCCCGCTACCACTATCAGATTAGAGCCATAAAGGAGACAAGACATCTACCACCCCACTACCACTATCAGATTAGAGCCATAAGGGAGCCTAGACATCTACCACCCCACTACCACTATCAAATAAGAGCCATAAGGGAGACTAGATATCTACCACCATCAGATTAGAGCCATAAGGGAGACTAGACATCTACCACCCCACTACCACTATCAGATTAGAGCCATAAGGGAGACTAGACATCTACCACCCCACTACCACTATCAAATTAGAGCCATAAGGGAGACTAGATATCTACCACCATCAGATTAGAGCCATAAGGGAGGCTAGACATCTACCACCCCACTACCACTATCAGATTAGAGCCATAAGGGAGACTAGACATCTACCACCCCACTACCGAATTAGAGCCATAAGAGAGTCTAGACATCTACCACCCCACTACCACTATCAGATTAGAGCCATAAGGGAGCCTAGACATCTACCAACCCACTACCACTATCAGATTAGAGCCATAAGGGAGACTAGACATCTACCACCCCACTACCAATACCAGATTATAGCCATAAGGGAGACTAGACATCTACCAGCCCACTACCACTATCAGATTAGAGCCATAAGGGAGACTAGACATCTACCACCCCACTACCACTATTAGATTAGAGCCATAAGGGAGACTAGACATCTACCACCCCACTACCAATATCAGATTAGAGCCATAAAGCAGACTAGACATCTACCACCCCACTACCACTATCAGATTAGAGCCATAAGGGAGGCTAGACATCTACCACCCCACTACCACTATCAGATTAGAGCCATAAGGGAAACTAGACACCTACCACTACCAGATTAGAGCCATAAGGGAGCCTAAACATCTACCACCCCACTACCACTATCAAATAAGAGCCATAAGGGAGTCTAGATATCTACCACCATCAGATTAGAGCCATAAGGGAGACTAGACATCTACCACCCCACTACCACTATCAGATTAGAGCCATAAGGGAGACTAGACATCTACCACCCCACTATCAGATTAGAGCCATAAGTGAGACTAGACATCTACCACCCCACTACCAAATTATAGCCATAAGGGAGTCTAGACATCTACCACCCCACTACCACTATCAGATTAGAGCCATAAGGGAGACTAGACATCTACCACCCCACTACCACTATCAGATTAGAGCCATAAGGGAGACTAGACATCTACCACCCCACTATCAGATTAGAGCCCTGAGGGAGACTAGACATCCATCACCCCACTACCACTATCAAATTAGAGCCATAAGGGAGACTAGACATCTACCACCCCACTACCACTAACAGATTAGAGCCATAAGGGAGACTAGACATCTACCACCACACTACCACTATCAGATTAGAGCCATAAGGGAGACTAGACATCTACCACCCCACTACCACTATCAGATTAGAGCCATAAGGGAGACTGGACATCTACCACCCCACTACCACTATCAGATTAGAGCCATAAGGGAGGCTAGACATCTACCACCCCACTAACACTATCGGATTAGAGCAATAAGGGAGACTAGACATCTACCACTACCAGATTAGAGCCATAAGGGAGACTAGACATCTACCACCTTACTACCACTATCAGATTAGAGCCATAAGGCAGACTAGACATCTACCACCCCACTACCACTATCAGATTAGAGCCATAAGGGAGACTAGACATCTACCACCCCACTACCACTATCAGATTAGAGCCATAAGGGAGCCTAGACATCTACCACCCCACTACCACTATCAAATTAGAGCCATAAGGGAGACTAGATATCTACCACCATCAGATTAGAGCCATAAGGGAGACTAGACATCTACCACCCCACAACCACTATCAGATTAGAGCCATAAGGGAGACTAGACATCTACCACCCCACTATCAGATTAGAGCCATAAGTGAGACTAGACATCTACCACCCCACTACAAAATTATAGCCATAAGGGAGTCTAGACATCTACCACCCCACTACCACTATCAGATTAGAGCCATAAGGGAGACTAGACATCTACCACCCCACTACCACTATCAGATTAGAGCCATAAGGGAGACTAGACATCTACCACCCCACTATCAGATTATAGCCACGAGGGAGACTAGACATCCATCACCCCACTACCACAATCAAATTAGAGCCATAAGGGAGACTAGACATCTACCACCCCACTACCACTAACAGATTAGAGCCATAAGGGAGACTAGACATCTACCACCACACTACCACTATCAGATTAGAGCCATAAGGGAGACTAGACATCTACCACCCCACTACCACTATCAGATTGGAGCCATAAGGGAGACTAAACATCTACCACTACCAGATTAGAGCCATAAGGGAGACTAGACATCTACCACCACACTGCCACTATCAGAATAGAGCCATAAGGGAGCCTAGACATCTACCACCCCACTACCACTATCAGATTAGAGCCATAAGGGAGACTAGACATCTACCACCCCACTACCACTACCAGATTATAGCCATAAGGGAGACTAGACATCTACCACCCCACTACCACTATCAGATTAGAGCCATAAGGGAGACTAGACATCTACCACTACCAGATTAGAGCCATAAGGCAGACTAGACATCTACCACCCCACTACCACTATCAGATTAGAGCCATAAGGGAGACTAGACATCTACCACCATCAGATTAGAGCCATAAGGGAGACTAGACATCTACCACCCCACTACCACTATCAGAATAGATCCATAAGGGAGACTAGACATCTACCACCCCACTATCAGATTAGAGCCATAAATGAGACTAGACATCTACCACCCCACTACCAAATAATAGCCATAAGGGAGTCTAAACATCTACCACCCCACTACCAATATCAGATTAGAGCCATAAGGGAGACTAGACATCTACCACCCCACTCCCACTATCAGATTGGAGCCATAAGGTAGACTAGACATCTACCACTACCAGATTAGAGCCATAAGGGAGACTAGACATCTACCACCACACTGCCACTATCAGATTAGAGCCATAAGGGAGCCTAGACATCTACCACCCCACTACCACTATCAGATTCGAGCCATAAGGGAGACTAGACATCTACCACCCCACTACCACTACCAGATTATAGCCATAAGGGAGACTAGACATCTACCACCCCACTACCACTACCAGATTATAGCCATGAGGGAGACTAGACATCTACCACCCCACTACCACTATCAAATAAGAGCCATAAGGGAGACTAGATATCTACCACCATCAGATTAGAGCCATAAGGGAGACTAGACATCTACCACCGCACTACCACTATCAGATTAGAGCCATAAGGGAGACTAGACATCTACCACCCCACTATCAGATTAGAGCCATAAGTGAGACTAGACATCTACCACCCCACTACCAAATTATAGCCATAAGGGAGTCTAGACATCTACCACCCCACTACCACTATCAGATTAGAGCCATAAGGGAGACTAGACATCTACCACCCCACTACCACTATCAGATTAAAGACATAAGGGAGACTAGACATCTACCACCCCACTATCAGATTAGAGCCCTGAGGGAGACTAGACATCCATCACCCCACTACCACTATCAAATTAGAGCCATAAGGGAGACTAGACATCTACCACCCCACTACCACTAACAGATTAGAGCCATAAGGGAGACTAGACATCTACCACCACACTCCACTATCAGATTAGAGCCATAAGGGAGACTAGACATCTACCACTCCACTACCACTATCAGATTAGAGCCATAAGGGAGACTAGACATCTACCACCCCACTACCACTATCAGATTAGAGCCATAAGGGAGGCTAGACATCTACCACCCCACTAACACTATCAGATTAGAGCAATAAGGGAGACTAGACATCTACCACTACCAGATTAGAGCCATAAGGGAGACTAGACATCTACCACCTTACTACCACTATCAGATTAGAGCCATAAGGCAGACTAGACATCTACCACCCCACTACCACTATCAGATTAGAGCCATAAGGGAGACTAGACATCTACCACCCCACTACCACTATCAGATTAGAGCCATAAGGGAGCCTAGACATCTACCACCCCACTACCACTATCAAATTAGAGCCATAAGGGAGACTAGATATCTACCACCATCAGATTAGAGCCATAAGGGAGACTAGACATCTACCACCCCACTACCACTATCAGATTAGAGCCATAAGGGAGACTAGACATCTACCACCCCACTATCAGATTAGAGCCATAAGTGAGACTAGACATCTACCACCCCACTACAAAATTATAGCCATAAGGGAGTCTAGACATCTACCACCCCACTACCACTATCAGATTAGAGCCATAAGGGAGACTATACATCTACCACCCCACTACCACTATCAGATTAGAGCCATAAGGGAGACTAGACATCTACCACCCCACTATCAGATTATAGCCACGAGGGAGACTAGACATCCATAACCCCACTACCACAATCAAATTAGAGCCATAAGGGAGACTAGACATCTACCACCCCACTACCACTAACAGATTAGAGCCATAAAGGAGACTAGACATCTACCACCACACTACCACTATCAGATTAGAGCCATAAGGGAGACTAGACATCTACCACCCCACTACCACTATCAGATTGGAGCCATAAGGGAGACTAAACATCTACCACTACCAGATTAGAGCCATAAGGGAGACTAGACATCTACCACCACACTGCCACTATTAGAATAGAGCCATAAGGGAGCCTAGACATCTACCACCCCACTACCACTATCAGATTAGAGCCATAAGGGAGACTAGACATCTACCAATCCCACTACCACTACCAGATTATAGCCATAAGGGAGACTAGACATCTACCACCCCACTACCACTATCAGATTAGAGCCATAAGGGAGACTAGACATCTACCACTACCAGATTAGAGCCATAAGGGAGACTAGACATCTACCACCTTACTACCACTATCAGATTAGAGCCATAAGGCAGACTAGACATCTACCACCCCACTACCACTATCAGATTAGAGCCATAAGGGAGACTAGACATCTACCACCACACTACCACTATCAGATTAGAGCCATAAGGGAGACTAGACATCTACCACCCCACTACCACTATCAGATTAGAGCCATAAGGGAGACTAGACATCTACCAACACACTACCACTATCAGATTAGAGCCATAAGGGAGACTAGACATCTACCACTACCAGATTAGAGCCATAAGGGAGACTAGACATCTACCAGCTTACTACCACTATCAGATTAGAGCCATAAGGAAGACTAGACATCTACCACCCCACTACCACGATCAAATTAGAGCCATAAGGGAGACTGGACATCTACCACCCCACTACCACTATCAGATTAGAGCCATAAGGGAGACTAGACATCTACCACCCCACTACCACTATCAACTTAGAGCCATAAGGGAGACTAGACATCTACCACCCCACTACCACTATCAGATTAGAGCCATAAGGGAGCCTAGACATCTACCACCAGACTATCAGATTAGAGCCATAAGTGAGACTAGACAACTACCACCCCACTACCAAATTAGAGCCATAAGGGAGTCTAGACATCTACCACCCCACTACCACTATCAGATTAGAGCCATAAGGGAGCCTAGACATCTACCAACCCACTACCACTATCAGATTAGAGCCATAAGGGAGACTAGACATCTACCACCCCACTACCACTACCAGATTATAGCCATAAGGGAGACTAGACATCTACCACCCCACTACCACTATCAGATTAGAGCCATAAGGGAGACTAGACATCTACCACCCCACTACCACTATCAGATTAGAGCCATAAGGGAGACTAGACATCTACCACCCCACTACCACTACCAGATTATAGCCATAAGGGAGTCTAGACATCTACCACCCCACTACCACTACCAGATTATAGCCATAAGGGAGACTAGACATCTACCACCCCACTACCACTACCAGATTATAGCCATAAGGGAGACTAGACATCTACCACCCCACTACCACTATCAAATAAGAGCCATAAGGGAGACTAGATATCTACCACCATCAGATTAGAGCCATAAGGGAGACTAGACATCTACCACCCCACTACCACTATCAGATTAGAGCCATAAGGGAGACTAGACATCTACCATCCCACTATCAGATTAGAGCCATAAGTTAGACTAGACATCTACCACCCCACTACCAAATTATAGCCATAAGGGAGTCTAGACATCTACCACCCCACTACCACTATCAGATTAGAGCCATAAGGGAGACTAGACATCTACCACCCCACTACCACTATCAGATTAAAGCCATAAGGGAGACTAGACATCTACCACCCCACTATCAGATTAGAGCCCTGAGGGAGACTAGACATCCATCACCCCAATACCACTATCAAATTAGAGCCATAAGGGAGACTAGACATCTACCACCCCACTACCACTAACAGATTAGAGCCATAAGGGAGACTAGACATCTACCACCACACTACCACTATCAGATTAGAGCCATAAGGGAGACTAGACATCTACCACCCCACTACCACTATCAGATTAGAGCCATAAGGGAGACTAGACATCTACCACCCCACTACCACTATCAGATTAGAGCCATAAGGGAGGCTAGACATCTACCACCCCACTAACACTATCAGATTAGAGCAATAAGGGAGACTAGACATCTACCACTACCAGATTAGAGCCATAAGGGAGACTAGACATCTACCACCTTACTACCACTATCAGATTAGAGCCATAAGGCAGACTAGACATCTACCACCCCACTACCACTATCAGATTAGAGCCATAAGGGAGACTAGACATCTACCACCCCACTACCACTATCAGATTAGAGCCATAAGGGAGCCTAGACATCTACCACCCCACTACCACTATCAAATTAGAGCCATAAGGGAGACTAGATATCTACCACCATCAGATTAGAGCCATAAGGGAGACTAGACATCTACCACCCCACTACCACTATCAGATTAGAGCCATAAGGGAGACTAGACATCTACCACCCCACTATCAGATTAGAGCCATAAGTGAGACTAGACATCTACCACCCCACTACAAAATTATAGCCATAAGGGAGACTAGACATCTACCACCCCACTACCACTATCAGATTAGAGCCATAAGGGAGACTATACATCTACCACCCCACTACCACTATCAGATTAGAGCCATAAGGGAGACTAGACATCTACCACCCCACTATCAGATTATAGCCACGAGGGAGACTAGACATCCATCACCCCACTACCACAATCAAATTAGAGCCATAAGGGAGACTAGACATCTACCACCCCACTACCACTACCAGATTATAGCCATAAGGGAGACTAGACATCTACCACCCCACTACCACTATCAGATTAGAGCCATAAGGGAGACTAGACATCTACCACTACCAGATTAGAGCCTTAAGGGAGACTAGACATCTACCACCTTACTACCACTATCAGATTAGAGCCATAAGGCAGACTAGACATCTACCACCCCACTACCACTATCAGATTAGAGCCATAAGGGAGACTAGACATCTACCACCACACTACCACTATCAGATTAGAGCCATAAGGGAGACTAGACATCTACCACCCCACTACCACTATCAGATTAGAGCCATAAGGGAGACTAGACATCTACCAACACACTACCACTATCAGATTAGAGCCATAAGGGAGACTAGACATCTACCACTACCAGATTAGAGCCATAAGGGAGACTAGACATCTACCAGCTTACTACCACTATCAGATTAGAGCCATAAGGAAGACTAGACATCTACCACCCCACTACCACTATCAAATTAGAGCCATAAGGGAGACTGGACATCTACCACCCCACTACCACTATCAGATTAGAGCCATAAGGGAGACTAGACATCTACCACCCCACTACCACTATCAACTTAGAGCCATAAGGGAGACTAGACATCTACCACCCCACTACCACTATCAGATTAGAGCCATAAGGGAGACTAGACATCTACCACCCCACTATCAGATTAGAGCCATAAGTGAGACTAGACATCTACCACCCCACTACCAAATTAGAGCCATAAGGGAGTCTAGACATCTACCACCCCACTACCACTATCAGATTAGAGCCATAAGGGAGCCTAGACATCTACCAACCCACTACCACTATCAGATTAGAGCCATAAGGGAGACTAGATATCTACCACCCCACTACCACTACCAGATTATAGCCATAAGGGAGACTAGACATCTACCACCCCACTACCACTATCAGATTAGAGCCATAAGGGAGACTAGACATCTACCACCCCACTACCACTATCAGATTAGAGCCATAAGGGAGACTAGACATCTACCACCCCACTACCACTACCAGATTATAGCCATAAGGGAGACTAGACATCTACCACCCCACTACCACTATCAGATTAGAGCCATAAGGGAGACTAGACATCTACCACCCCACTACCACTATCAGATTAGAGCCATAAGGGAGACTAGACATCTACCACCCCACTACCACTATCAGATTAGAGCCATAAGGGAGGCTAGACATCTACCACCCCACTACCACTGTCAGATTAGAGCCATAAGGGAAACTAGACATCTACCACTACCAGATTAGAGCCATAAGGGAGACTAGACATCTACCACCTTACTACCACTATCAGATTAGAGCCATAAGGCAGACTAGACATCTACCACCCCGCTACCACTATCAGATTAGAGCCATAAGGGAGACAAGACATCTACCAACCCACTACCACTATCAGATTAGAGCCATAAGGGAGCCTAGACATCTACCACCCCACTACCACTATCAAATAAGAGCCATAAGGGAAACTAGATATCTACCACCATCAGATTAGAGCCATAAGGGAGACTAGACATCTACCACCCCACTACCACTATCAGATTAGAGCCATAAGGGAGACTAGACATCTACCACCCCACTATCAGATTAGAGCCATAAGTGAGACTAGACATCTACCACCCCACTACCAAATTATAGCCATAAGGGAGTCTAGACATCTACCACCCCACTACCACTATCAGATTAGAGCCATAAGGGAGACTACACATCTACCACCCCACTACCACTATCAGATTAGAGCCATAAGGGAGACTAGACATCTACCACCCCACTATCAGATTAGAGCCATAAGTGAGACTAGACTTCTACCACCCCACTACCAAATTAGAGCCATAAGGGAGTCTAGACATCTACCACCCCACTACCACTATCAGATTAGAGCCATAAGGGAGCCTAGACATCTACCAACCCACTACCACTATCAGATTAGAGCCATAAGGGAGACTAGACATCTACCACCCCACTACCAATACCAGATTAGAGCCATAAGGGAGACTAGACATCTACCACCCCACTACCACTATCAGATTAGAGCCATAAGGGAGACTAGACATCTACCACCCCACTACCACTATCAGATTAGAGCCATAAGGGAGACTAGACATCTACGACCCCACTACCACTATCAGATTAGAGCCATAAGGGAGGCTAGACATCTACCACCCCACTACCACTATCAGATTAGAGCCATAAGGGAAACTAGACATCTACCAATTCCAGATTAGAGCCATAAGGGAGACTAGACATCTACCACCTTACTACCACTATCAGATTAGAGCCATAAGGCAGACTAGACATCTACCACCCCGCTACCACTATCAGATTAGAGCCATAAGGGAGACAAGACATCTACCACCCCACTACCACTATCAGATTAGAGCCATAAGGGAGCCTAGACATCTACCACCCCACTACCACTATCAAATAAGAGCCATAAGGGAGACTAGATATCTACCACCATCAGATTAGAGCCATAAGGGAGACTAGACATCTACCACCCCACTACCACTATCAGATTAGAGCCATAAGGGAGACTAGATATCTACCACCCCACTATCAGATTAGAGCCATAAGTGAGACTAGACATCTACCACCCCACTACCACTATCAAATTAGAGCCATAAGGGAGACTAGATATCTACCACCATCAGATTAGAGCCATAAGGGAGACTAGACATCTACCACCCCACTACCACTATCAGATTAGAGCCATAAGGGAGACTAGACATCTACCACCCCACTACCGAATTAGAGCCATAAGGGAGTCTAGACATCTACCACCCCACTACCACTATCAGATTAGAGCCACAAGGGAGCCTAGACATCTACCAAACCACTACCACTATCAGATTAGAGCCATAAGGGAGACTAGACATCTACCACCCCACTACCAATACCAGATTATAGCCATAAGGGAGCCTAGACATCTACCACCCCACTACCACTATCAAATAAGAGCCATAAGGGAGACTAGATATCTACCACCATCAGATTAGAGCCATAAGGGAGACTAGACATCTACCACCCCACTACCACTATCAGATTAGAGCCATAAGGGAGACTAGATATCTACCACCCCACTATCAGATTAGAGCCATAAGTGAGACTAGACATCTACCACCCCACTACCACTATCAAATTAGAGCCATAAGGGAGACTAGATATCTACCACCATCAGATTAGAGCCATAAGGGAGACTAGACATCTACCACCCCACTACCACTATCAGATTAGAGCCATAAGGGAGACTAGACATCTACCACCCCACTACCGAATTAGAGCCATAAGGGAGTCTAGACATCTACCACCCCACTACCACTATCAGATTAGAGCCACAAGGGAGCCTAGACATCTACCAACCCACTACCACTATCAGATTAGAGCCATAAGGGAGACTAGACATCTACCACCCCACTACCAATACCAGATTATAGCCATAAGGGAGACTAGACATCTACCACCCCACTACCACTATCAGATTAGAGCCATAAGGGAGACTAGACATCTACCACCCCACTACCACTATTAGATTAGAGCCATAAGGGAGACTAGACATCTACCACCCCACTACCACTATCAGATTAGAGCCATAAAGCAGACTAGACATCTACCACCCCACTACCACTATCAGATTAGAGCCATAAGGGAGGCTAGACATCTACCACCCCACTACCACTATCAGATTAGAGCCATAAGGGAAACTAGACACCTACCACTACCAGATTAGAGCCATAAGGGAGACTAGACATCTACCACCTTACTACCACAATCAGATTAGAGCCATAAGGCAGACTAGACATCTACCACCCCCCTACCACTATCAGATTAGAGCCATAAGGGAGACAAGACATCTACCACCCCACTACCACTATCAGATTAGAGCCATAAGGGAGCCTAGACATCTACCACCCCACTACCACTATCAAATAAGAGCCATAAGGGAGACTAGATATCTACCACCATCAGATTAGAGCCATAAGGGAGACTAGACATCTACCACCCCACTACCACTATCAGATTAGAGCCATAAGGGAGACTAGACATCTACCACCCCACTATCAGATTAGAGCCATAAGGGAGGCTAGACATCTACCACCCCACTACCACTATCAGAATAGAGCCATAAGGGAGACTAGACATCTACCACCCCACTACCACTATCAGATTAGAGCCATAAGGGAGACTAGACATCTACCACCCCACTATCAGATTAGAGCCCTGAGGGAGACTAGACATCCATCACCCCACTACCACTATCAAATTAGAGCCATAAGGGAGACTAGACATCTACCACCCCACTACCACTAACAGATTAGAGCCATAAGGGAGACTAGACATCTACCACCACACTACCACTATCAGATTAGAGCCATAAGGGAGACTAGACATCTACCACCCCACTACCGAATTAGAGCCATAAGGGAGTCTAGACATCTACCACCCCACTACCACTATCAGATTAGAGCCACAAGGGAGCCTAGACATCTACCAACCCACTACCACTATCAGATTAGAGCCATAAGGGAGACTAGACATCTACCACCCCACTACCAATACCAGATTATAGCCATAAGGGAGCCTAGACATCTACCACCCCACTACCACTATCAAATAAGAGCCATAAGGGAGACTAGATATCTACCACCATCAGATTAGAGCCATAAGGGAGACTAGACATCTACCACCCCACTACCACTATCAGATTAGAGCCATAAGGGAGACTAGATATCTACCACCCCACTATCAGATTAGAGCCATAAGTGAGACTAGACATCTACCACCCCACTACCACTATCAAATTAGAGCCATAAGGGAGACTAGATATCTACCACCATCAGATTAGAGCCATAAGGGAGACTAGACATCTACCACCCCACTACCACTATCAGATTAGAGCCATAAGGGAGACTAGACATCTACCACCCCACTACCGAATTAGAGCCATAAGGGAGTCTAGACATCTACCACCCCACTACCACTATCAGATTAGAGCCACAAGGGAGCCTAGACATCTACCAACCCACTACCACTATCAGATTAGAGCCATAAGGGAGACTAGACATCTACCACCCCACTACCAATACCAGATTATAGCCATAAGGGAGACTAGACATCTACCACCCCACTACCACTATCAGATTAGAGCCATAAGGGAGACTAGACATCTACCACCCCACTACCACTATTAGATTAGAGCCATAAGGGAGACTAGACATCTACCACCCCACTACCACTATCAGATTAGAGCCATAAAGCAGACTAGACATCTACCACCCCACTACCACTATCAGATTAGAGCCATAAGGGAGGCTAGACATCTACCACCCCACTACCACTATCAGATTAGAGCCATAAGGGAAACTAGACACCTACCACTACCAGATTAGAGCCATAAGGGAGACTAGACATCTACCACCTTACTACCACAATCAGATTAGAGCCATAAGGCAGACTAGACATCTACCACCCCCCTACCACTATCAGATTAGAGCCATAAGGGAGACAAGACATCTACCACCCCACTACCACTATCAGATTAGAGCCATAAGGGAGCCTAGACATCTACCACCCCACTACCACTATCAAATAAGAGCCATAAGGGAGACTAGATATCTACCACCATCAGATTAGAGCCATAAGGGAGACTAGACATCTACCACCCCACTACCACTATCAGATTAGAGCCATAAGGGAGACTAGACATCTACCACCCCACTATCAGATTAGAGCCATAAGGGAGGCTAGACATCTACCACCCCACTACCACTATCAGATTAGAGCCATAAGGGAGACTAGACATCTACCACCCCACTACCACTATCAGATTAGAGCCATAAGGGAGACTAGACATCTACCACCCCACTATCAGATTAGAGCCCTGAGGGAGACTAGACATCCATCACCCCACTACCACTATCAAATTAGAGCCATAAGGGAGACTAGACATCTACCACCCCACTACCACTAACAGATTAGAGCCATAAGGGAGACTAGACATCTACCACCACACTACCACTATCAGATTAGAGCCATAAGGGAGACTAGACATCTACCACCCCACTACCACTATCAGATTAGAGCCATAAGGGAGACTAGACATCTACCACCCCACTACCACTATCAGATTAGAGCCATAAGGGAGGCTAGACATCTACCACCCCACTGCCACTATCAGATTAGAGCAATAAGGGAGACTAGACATCTACCACTACCAGATTAGAGCCATAAGGGAGACTAGACATCTACAACCTTACTACCACTATCAGATTAGAGCCATAAGGCAGACTAGACATCTACCACCCCACTACCACTATCAGATTAGAGCCATAAGGGAGACTAGACATCTACCACCCCACTACCACTATCAGATTAGAGCCATAAGGGAGCCTAGACATCTACCACCCCACTACCACTATCAAATTAGAGCCATAAGGGAGACTAGATATCTACCACCATCAGATTAGAGCCATAAGGGAGACTAGACATCTACCACCCCACAACCACTATCAGATTAGAGCCATAAGGGAGACTAGACATCTACCACCCCACTACCACTATCAGATTAGAGCCATAAGGGAGACTAGACATCTACCACCCCACTATCAGATTAGAGCCCTGAGGGAGACTAGACATCCATCACCCCACTACCACTATCAAATTAGAGCCATAAGGGAGACTAGACATCTACCACCCCACTACCACTAACAGATTAGAGCCATAAGGGAGACTAGACATCTACCACCACACTACCACTATCAGATTAGAGCCATAAGGGAGACTAGACATCTACCACCCCACTACCACTATCAGATTAGAGCCATAAGGGAGACTAGACATCTACCACCCCACTACCACTATCAGATTAGAGCCATAAGGGAGGCTAGACATCTACCACCCCACTGCCACTATCAGATTAGAGCAATAAGGGAGACTAGACATCTACCACTACCAGATTAGAGCCATAAGGGAGACTAGACATCTACAACCTTACTACCACTATCAGATTAGAGCCATAAGGCAGACTAGACATCTACCACCCCACTACCACTATCAGATTAGAGCCATAAGGGAGACTAGACATCTACCACCCCACTACCACTATCAGATTAGAGCCATAAGGGAGCCTAGACATCTACCACCCCACTACCACTATCAAATTAGAGCCATAAGGGAGACTAGATATCTACCACCATCAGATTAGAGCCATAAGGGAGACTAGACATCTACCACCCCACAACCACTATCAGATTAGAGCCATAAGGGAGACTAGACATCTACCACCCCACTATCAGATTAGAGCCATAAGTGAGACTAGACATCTACCACCCCACTACAAAATTATAGCCATAAGGGAGTCTAGACATCTACCACCCCACTACCACTATCAGATTAGAGCCATAAGGGAGACTAGACATCTACCACCCCACTATCAGATTATAGCCACGAGGGAGACTAGACATCCATCACCCCACTACCACAATCAAATTAGAGCCATAAGGGAGACTAGACATCTACCACCCCACTACCACTAACAGATTAGAGCCATAAGGGAGACTAGACATCTACCACCACACTACCACTATCAGATTAGAGCCATAAGGGAGACTAGACATCTACCACCCCACTACCACTATCAGATTGGAGCCATAAGGGAGACTAAACATCTACCACTACCAGATTAGAGCCATAAGGGAGACTAGACATCTACCACCACACTGCCACTATCAGAATAGAGCCATAAGGGAGCCTAGACATCTACCACCCCACTACCACTATCAGATTAGAGCCATAAGGGAGACTAGACATCTACCACCCCTCTACCACTACCAGATTATAGCCATAAGGGAGACTAGACATCTACCACCCCACTACCACTATCAGATTAGAGCCATAAGGGAGACTAGACATCTACCACTACCAGATTAGAGCCATAAGGGAGACTAGACATCTACCACCTTACTACCACTATCAGATTAGAGCCATAAGGCAGACTAGACATCTACCACCCCACTACCACTATCAGATTAGAGCCATAAGGGAGACTAGACATCTACCACCCCACTACCACTATCAGATTAGAGCCATAAGGGAGCCTAGACATCTACCACCCCACTACCACTATCAAATTAGAGCCACAAGGGAGCCTAGATATCTACCACCATCAGATTAGAGCCATAAGGGAGACTAGACATCTACCACCCCACTACCACTATCAGATTAGATCCATAAGGGAGACTAGACATCTACCACCCCACTTTCAGATTAGAGCCATAAGTGAGACTAGACATCTACCACCCCACTACCAAATTATAGCCACAAGGGAGTCTAAACATCTACCACCCCACTACCAATATCAGATTAGAGCCATAAGGGAGACTAGACATCTACCACCCCACTACCACTATCAGATTAGAGCCATAAGGGAGCCTAGACATCTACCACCCCACTACCACTATCAAATTAGAGCCACAAGGGAGCCTAGATATCTACCACCATCAGATTAGAGCCATAAGGGAGACTAGACATCTACCACCCCACTACCACTATCAGATTAGATCCATAAGGGAGACTAGACATCTACCACCCCACTTTCAGATTAGAGCCATAAGTGAGACTAGACATCTACCACCCCACTACCAAATTATAGCCACAAGGGAGTCTAAACATCTACCACCCCACTACCAATATCAGATTAGAGCCATAAGGGAGACTAGACATCTACCACCCCACTACCACTATCAGATTGGAGCCATAAGGTAGACTAGACATCTACCACTACCAGATTAGAGCCATAAGGGAGACTAGACATCTACCACCCCACTACCACTATCAGATTAGAGCCACAAGGGAGCCTAGACATCTACCAACCCACTACCACTATCAGATTAGAGCCATAAGGGAGACTAGACATCTACCACCCCACTACCAATACCAGATTATAGCCATAAGGGAGCCTAGACATCTACCACCCCACTACCACTATCAAATAAGAGCCATAAGGGAGACTAGATATCTACCACCATCAGATTAGAGCCATAAGGGAGACTAGACATCTACCACCCCACTACCACTATCAGATTAGAGCCATAAGGGAGACTAGATATCTACCACCCCACTATCAGATTAGAGCCATAAGTGAGACTAGACATCTACCACCCCACTACCACTATCAAATTAGAGCCATAAGGGAGACTAGATATCTACCACCATCAGATTAGAGCCATAAGGGAGACTAGACATCTACCACCCCACTACCACTATCAGATTAGAGCCATAAGGGAGACTAGACATCTACCACCCCACTACCGAATTAGAGCCATAAGGGAGTCTAGACATCTACCACCCCACTACCACTATCAGATTAGAGCCACAAGGGAGCCTAGACATCTACCAACCCACTACCACTATCAGATTAGAGCCATAAGGGAGACTAGACATCTACCACCCCACTACCAATACCAGATTATAGCCATAAGGGAGACTAGACATCTACCACCCCACTACCACTATCAGATTAGAGCCATAAGGGAGACTAGACATCTACCACCCCACTACCACTATTAGATTAGAGCCATAAGGGAGACTAGACATCTACCACCCCACTACCACTATCAGATTAGAGCCATAAAGCAGACTAGACATCTACCACCCCACTACCACTATCAGATTAGAGCCATAAGGGAGGCTAGACATCTACCACCCCACTACCACTATCAGATTAGAGCCATAAGGGAAACTAGACACCTACCACTACCAGATTAGAGCCATAAGGGAGACTAGACATCTACCACCTTACTACCACAATCAGATTAGAGCCATAAGGCAGACTAGACATCTACCACCCCCCTACCACTATCAGATTAGAGCCATAAGGGAGACAAGACATCTACCACCCCACTACCACTATCAGATTAGAGCCATAAGGGAGCCTAGACATCTACCACCCCACTACCACTATCAAATAAGAGCCATAAGGGAGACTAGATATCTACCACCATCAGATTAGAGCCATAAGGGAGACTAGACATCTACCACCCCACTACCACTATCAGATTAGAGCCATAAGGGAGACTAGACATCTACCACCCCACTATCAGATTAGAGCCATAAGGGAGGCTAGACATCTACCACCCCACTACCACTATCAGATTAGAGCCATAAGGGAGACTAGACATCTACCACCCCACTACCACTATCAGATTAGCGCCATAAGGGAGACTAGACATCTACCACCCCACTATCAGATTAGAGCCCTGAGGGAGACTAGACATCCATCACCCCACTACCACTATCAAATTAGAGCCATAAGGGAGACTAGACATCTACCACCCCACTACCACTAACAGATTAGAGCCATAAGGGAGACTAGACATCTACCACCACACTACCACTATCAGATTAGAGCCATAAGGGAGACTAGACATCTACCACCCCACTACCACTATCAGATTAGAGCCATAAGGGAGACTAGACATCTACCACCCCACTACCACTATCAGATTAGAGCCATAAGGGAGGCTAGACATCTACCACCCCACTGCCACTATCAGATTAGAGCAATAAGGGAGACTAGACATCTACCACTACCAGATTAGAGCCATAAGGGAGACTAGACATCTACAACCTTACTACCACTATCAGATTAGAGCCATAAGGCAGACTAGACATCTACCACCCCACTACCACTATCAGATTAGAGCCATAAGGGAGACTAGACATCTACCACCCCACTACCACTATCAGATTAGAGCCATAAGGGAGCCTAGACATCTACCACCCCACTACCACTATCAAATTAGAGCCATAAGGGAGACTAGATATCTACCACCATCAGATTAGAGCCATAAGGGAGACTAGACATCTACCACCCCACAACCACTATCAGATTAGAGCCATAAGGGAGACTAGACATCTACCACCCCACTACCACTATCAGATTAGAGCCATAAGGGAGACTAGACATCTACCACCCCACTATCAGATTAGAGCCCTGAGGGAGACTAGACATCCATCACCCCACTACCACTATCAAATTAGAGCCATAAGGGAGACTAGACATCTACCACCCCACTACCACTAACAGATTAGAGCCATAAGGGAGACTAGACATCTACCACCACACTACCACTATCAGATTAGAGCCATAAGGGAGACTAGACATCTACCACCCCACTACCACTATCAGATTAGAGCCATAAGGGAGACTAGACATCTACCACCCCACTACCACTATCAGATTAGAGCCATAAGGGAGGCTAGACATCTACCACCCCACTGCCACTATCAGATTAGAGCAATAAGGGAGACTAGACATCTACCACTACCAGATTAGAGCCATAAGGGAGACTAGACATCTACAACCTTACTACCACTATCAGATTAGAGCCATAAGGCAGACTAGACATCTACCACCCCACTACCACTATCAGATTAGAGCCATAAGGGAGACTAGACATCTACCACCCCACTACCACTATCAGATTAGAGCCATAAGGGAGCCTAGACATCTACCACCCCACTACCACTATCAAATTAGAGCCATAAGGGAGACTAGATATCTACCACCATCAGATTAGAGCCATAAGGGAGACTAGACATCTACCACCCCACAACCACTATCAGATTAGAGCCATAAGGGAGACTAGACATCTACCACCCCACTATCAGATTAGAGCCATAAGTGAGACTAGACATCTACCACCCCACTACAAAATTATAGCCATAAGGGAGTCTAGACATCTACCACCCCACTACCACTATCAGATTAGAGCCATAAGGGAGACTAGACATCTACCACCCCACTATCAGATTATAGCCACGAGGGAGACTAGACATCCATCACCCCACTACCACAATCAAATTAGAGCCATAAGGGAGACTAGACATCTACCACCCCACTACCACTAACAGATTAGAGCCATAAGGGAGACTAGACATCTACCACCACACTACCACTATCAGATTAGAGCCATAAGGGAGACTAGACATCTACCACCCCACTACCACTATCAGATTGGAGCCATAAGGGAGACTAAACATCTACCACTACCAGATTAGAGCCATAAGGGAGACTAGACATCTACCACCACACTGCCACTATCAGAATAGAGCCATAAGGGAGCCTAGACATCTACCACCCCACTACCACTATCAGATTAGAGCCATAAGGGAGACTAGACATCTACCACCCCTCTACCACTACCAGATTATAGCCATAAGGGAGACTAGACATCTACCACCCCACTACCACTATCAGATTAGAGCCATAAGGGAGACTAGACATCTACCACTACCAGATTAGAGCCATAAGGGAGACTAGACATCTACCACCTTACTACCACTATCAGATTAGAGCCATAAGGCAGACTAGACATCTACCACCCCACTACCACTATCAGATTAGAGCCATAAGGGAGACTAGACATCTACCACCCCACTACCACTATCAGATTAGAGCCATAAGGGAGCCTAGACATCTACCACCCCACTACCACTATCAAATTAGAGCCACAAGGGAGCCTAGATATCTACCACCATCAGATTAGAGCCATAAGGGAGACTAGACATCTACCACCCCACTACCACTATCAGATTAGATCCATAAGGGAGACTAGACATCTACCACCCCACTTTCAGATTAGAGCCATAAGTGAGACTAGACATCTACCACCCCACTACCAAATTATAGCCACAAGGGAGTCTAAACATCTACCACCCCACTACCAATATCAGATTAGAGCCATAAGGGAGACTAGACATCTACCACCCCACTACCACTATCAGATTAGAGCCATAAGGGAGCCTAGACATCTACCACCCCACTACCACTATCAAATTAGAGCCACAAGGGAGCCTAGATATCTACCACCATCAGATTAGAGCCATAAGGGAGACTAGACATCTACCACCCCACTACCACTATCAGATTAGATCCATAAGGGAGACTAGACATCTACCACCCCACTTTCAGATTAGAGCCATAAGTGAGACTAGACATCTACCACCCCACTACCAAATTATAGCCACAAGGGAGTCTAAACATCTACCACCCCACTACCAATATCAGATTAGAGCCATAAGGGAGACTAGACATCTACCACCCCACTACCACTATCAGATTGGAGCCATAAGGTAGACTAGACATCTACCACTACCAGATTAGAGCCATAAGGGAGACTAGACATCTACCACCACACTGCCACTATCAGATTAGAGCCATAAGGGAGCCTAGACATCTACCACCCCACTACCACTATCAGATTCGAGCAATAAGGGAGACTAGACATCTACCACCCCACTACCACTACCAGATTATAGCCATAAGGGAGACTAGACATCTACCACCCCACTACCACTACCAGATTATAGCCATAAGGGAGACTAGACATCTACCACCCCACTACCACTATCAAATAAGAGCCATAATGGAGACTAGATATCTACCACCATCAGATTAGAGCCATAAATGAGACTAGACATCTACCACCCCACTACCACTATCAGATTAGAGCCATAAGGGAGACTAGACATCTACCACCCCACTATCAGATTAGAGCCATAAGTGAGACTAGACATCTACCACCCCACTACCAAATTATAGCCATAAGGGAGTCTAAACATCTACCACCCCACTACCAATATCAGATTAGAGCCATAAGGGAGACTAGACATCTACTACCCCACTATCAGATTAGAGCCACGAGGGAGACTAGACATCCATCACCCCACTACCACTATCAAATTAGAGCCATAAGGGAGACTAGACATCTACCACCCCACTACCACTATCAGATTGGAGCCATAAGGGAGCCTAGACATCTACCACCACACTGCCACTATCAGATTAGAGCCATAAGGGAGCCTAGATATCTACCACCATCAGATTAGAGCCATAAGGGAGGCTAGACATCTACCACCCCACTAACACTATCAGATTAGAGCAATAAGGGAGACTAGACATCTACCACTACCAGATTAGAGCCATAAGGGAGACTAGACATCTACCACCTTACTACCACTATCAGATTAGAGCCATAAGGCAGACTAGACATCTACCACCCCACTACCACTATCAGATTAGAGCCATAAGGGAGACTAGACATCTACCACCCCACTACCACTATCAGATTAGAGCCATAAGGGAGCCTAGACATCTACCACACCACTACCACTATCAAATTAGAGCCATAAGGGAGACTAGATATCTACCACCATCAGATTAGAGCCATAAGGGAGACTAGACATCTACCACCCCACAACCACTATCAGATTAGAGCCATAAGGGAGACTAGACATCTACCACCCCACTATCAGATTAGAGCCATAAGTGAGACTAGACATCTACCACCCCACTACAAAATTATAGCCATAAGGGAGTCTAGACATCTACCACCCCACTACCACTATCAGATTAGAGCCATAAGGGAGACTAGACATCTACCACCCCACTACCACTATCAGATTAGAGCCATAAGGGAGACTAGACATCTACCACCCCACTATCAGATTATAGCCACGAGGGAGACTAGACATCCATCACCCCACTACCACAATCAAATTAGAGCCATAAGGGAGACTAGACATCTACCACCCCACTACCACTATCAGATTAGAGCCATAAGGGAGACTAGACATCTACCACCCCACTACCACTACCAGATTATAGCCATAAGGGAGACTAGACATCTACCACCCCACTACCACTATCAGATTAGAGCCATAAGGGAGACTAGACATCTACCACTACCAGATTAGAGCCATAAGGGAGACTAGACATCTACCACCTTACTACCACTATCAGATTAGAGCCATAAGGCAGACTAGACATCTACCACCCCACTACCACTATCAGATTAGAGCCATAAGGGAGACTAGACATCTACCACCCCACTACCACTATCAGATTAGAGCCATAAGGGAGCCTAGACATCTACCACCCCACTACCACTATCAAATTAGAGCCACAAGGGAGCCTAGATATCTACCACCATCAGATTAGAGCCATAAGGGAGACTAGACATCTACCACCCCACTACCACTATCAGATTAGATCCATAAGGGAGACTAGACATCTACCACCCCACAATCAGATTAGAGCCATAAGTGAGACTAGACATCTACCACCCCACTACCAAATTATAGCCATAAGGGAGTCTAAACATCTACCACCCCACTACCAATATCAGATTAGAGCCATAAGGGAGCCTAGACATCTACCACCCCACTATCAGATTAGAGCCACGAGGGAGACTAGACATCCATCACCCCACTACCACTATCAAATTAGAGCCATAAGGGAGACTAGACATCTACCACCACACTGCCACTATCAGATTAGAGCCATAAGGGAGCCTGGACATCTACCACCCCACTACCACTATCAGATTCGAGCCATAAGGGAGACTAGACATCTACCACCCCACTACCACTACCAGATTATAGCCATAAGGGAGACTAGACATCTACCACCCCACTACCACTACCAGATTATAGCCATAAGGGAGACTAGACATCTACCACCCCACTACCACTATCAAATAAGAGCCATAAGGGAGACTAGATATCTACCACCATCAGATTAGAGCCATAAGGGAGACTAGACATCTACCACCCCACTACCACTATCAGATAGAGCCATAAGGGAGACTAGACATCTACCACCCCACTATCAGATTAGAGCCATAAGGGAGCCTAGACATCTACCACCCCACTACCACTATCAGATTAGAGCCATAAGGGAGGCTAGACATCTACCACCCCACTAACACTATCAGATTAGAGCAATAAGGGAGACTAGACATCTACCACTACCAGATTAGAGCCATAAGGGAGACTAGACATCTACCACCTTACTACCACTATCAGATTAGAGCCATAAGGCAGACTAGACATCTACCACCCCACTACCACTATCAGATTAGAGCCATACGGGAGACTAGACATCTACCACCCCACTACCACTATCAGATTAGAGCCATAAGGGAGCCTAGACATCTACCACACCACTACCACTATCAAATTAGAGCCATAAGGGAGACTAGATATCTACCACAATCAGATTAGAGCCATAAGGGAGACTAGACATCTACCACCCCACAACCACTATCAGATTAGAGCCATAAGGGAGACTAGACATCTACCACCCCACTATCAGATTAGAGCCATAAGTGAGACTAGACATCTACCACCCCACTACAAAATTATAGCCATAAGGGAGTCTAGACATCTACCACCCCACTACCACTATCAGATTAGAGCCATAAGGGAGACTAGACATCTACCACCCCACTACCACTATCAGATTAGAGCCATAAGGGAGACTAGACATCTACCACCCCACTATCAGATTATAGCCACGAGGGAGACTAGACATCCATCACCCCACTACCACAATCAAATTAGAGCCATAAGGGAGACTAGATATCTACCACCATCAGATTAGAGCCATAAGGGAGACTAGACATCTACCACCCCACTACCACTATCAGATTAGAGCCATAAGGGAGACTAGACATCTACCACCCCACTATCAGATTAGAGCCATAAGTGAGACTAGACATCTACCACCCCACTACCAAATTATAGCCATAAGGGAGTCTAGACATCTACCACCCCACTACCACTATCAGATTAGAGCCATAAGGGAGACTAGACATCTACCACCACACTACCACTATCAGATTAGAGCCATAAGGGAGACTAGACATCTACCACCCCACTATCAGATTAGAGCCCTGAGGGAGACTAGACATCCATCACCCCACTACCACTATCAAATTAGAGCCATAAGGGAGACTAGACATCTACCACCCCACTACCACTAACAGATTAGAGCCATAAGGGAGACTAGACATCTACCACCACACTACCACTATCAGATTAGAGCCATAAGGGAGACTAGACATCTACCACCCCACTACCACTATCAGATTAGAGCCATAAGGGAGACTAGACATCTACCACCCCACTACCACTATCAGATTAGAGCCATAAGGGAGGCTAGACATCTACCACCCCACTAACACTATCAGATTAGAGCAATAAGGGAGACTAGACATCTACCACTACCAGATTAGAGCCATAAGGGAGACTAGACATCTACCACCTTACTACCACTATCAGATTAGAGCCATAAGGCAGACTAGACATCTACCACCCCACTACCACTATCAGATTAGAGCCATAAGGGAGACTAGACATCTACCACCCCACTACCACTATCAGATTAGAGCCATAAGGGAGCCTAGACATCTACCACCCCACTACCACTATCAAATTAGAGCCATAAGGGAGACTAGATATCTACCACCATCAGATTAGAGCCATAAGGGAGACTAGACATCTACCACCCCACAACCACTATCAGATTAGAGCCATAAGGGAGACTAGACATCTACCACCCCACTATCAGATTAGAGCCATAAGTGAGACTAGACATCTACCACCCCACTACAAAATTATAGCCATAAGGGAGTCTAGACATCTACCACCCCACTACCACTATCAGATTAGAGCCATAAGGGAGACTAGACATCTACCACCCCACTACCACTATCAGATTAGAGCCATAAGGGAGACTAGACATCTACCACCCCACTATCAGATTATAGCCACGAGGGAGACTAGACATCCATCACCCCACTACCACAATCAAATTAGAGCCATAAGGGAGACTAGACATCTACCACCCCACTACCACTAACAGATTAGAGCCATAAGGGAGACTAGACATCTACCACCACACTACCACTATCAGATTAGAGCCATAAGGGAGACTAGACATCTACCACCCCACTACCACTATCAGATTGGAGCCATAAGGGAGACTAAACATCTACCACTACCAGATTAGAGCCATAAGGGAGACTAGACATCTACCACCACACTGCCACTATCAGAATAGAGCCATAAGGGAGCCTAGACATCTACCACCCCACTACCACTATCAGATTAGAGCCATAAGGGAGACTAGACATCTACCACCCCACTACCACTACCAGATTATAGCCATAAGGGAGACTAGACATCTACCACCCCACTACCACTATCAGATTAGAGCCATAAGGGAGACTAGACATCTACCACTACCAGATTAGAGCCATAAGGGAGACTAGACATCTACCACCCCACTACCACTATCAGATTAGAGCCATAAGGGAGACTAGACATCTACCACCCCACTACCACTATCAGATTAGAGACATAAGGGAGCCTAGACATCTACCACCCCACTACCACTATCAAATTAGAGCCACAAGGGAGCCTAGATATCTACCACCATCAGATTAGAGCCATAAGGGAGACTAGACATCTACCACCCCACTACCACTATCAGATTAGATCCATAAGGGAGACTAGACATCTACCACCCCACTATCAGATTAGAGCCATAAGTGAGACTAGACATCTACCACCCCACTACCAAATTATAGCCATAAGGGAGTCTAAACATCTACCACCCCACTACCAATATCAGATTAGAGCCATAAGGGAGACTAGACATCTACCACCCCACTATCAGATTAGAGCCACGAGGGAGACTAGACATCCAACACCCCACTACCACTATCAAATTAGAGCCATAAGGGAGACTAGACATCTACCACCCCACTACCACTATCAGATTGGAGCCATAAGGTAGACTAGACATCTACCACTACCAGATTAGAGCCATAAGGGAGACTAGACATCTACCACCATACTGCCACAATCAGATTAGAGCCATAAGGGAGACTAGACATCTACCACCCCACTACCACTATCAGATTAGAGCCATAAGGGAGACTAGACATCTACCACCCCACTACCACTACAAGATTAGAGCCATAAGGGAGACTAGACATCTACCACCCCACTACCACTATCAAATTAGAGCCATACGGGAGACTAGATATCTACCACCATCAGATTAGAGCCATAAGGGAGACTAGACATCTACCACCCCACTACCACTACCAGATTATAGCCATAAGGGAGACTACACATCTACCACCCCACTACCACTATCAGATTAGAGCCATAAGGGAGACTAGACATCTACCACCCCACTACCACTATCAGATTAGAGCCATAAGGGAGACTAGACATCTACCACCCCACTACCACCATCAGATTAGAGCCATAAGGGAGACTAGACATCTACCACACCACTACCACTATCAGATTAGAGCCATAAGGGAGCCTAGACATCTACCACCCCACTACCACTATCAAATTAGAGCCACAAGGGAGACTAGACATCTACCACCCCACTACCACTATCAGATTAGAGCAATAAGGGAGACTAGACATCTACCACCCCACTACCACTATCAAATTAGAGCCACAAGGGAGACTAGACATCTACCACCCCACTACCACTATCAGATTAGAGCCATAAGGGAGACTAGACATCTACCACCCCACTACCACTATCAGATTAGAGCCATAAGGGAGACTAGACATCTACCACCACACTACCACTATCAAATTAGAGCCACAAGGGAGACTAGACATCTACCACCCCACTACCACTATCAGATTAGAGCCATAAGGGAGACTAGACATCTACCACCCCACTACCACTATCAAATTAGAGCCACGAGGGAGATTAGACATCCATCACCTCACTACCACTATTAAATTAGAGCCATAAGGGAGACTAGACATCTACCACCCCACTACCACTAACAGATTAGAGCCATAAGGGAGACTAGAGATCTACCACTACCAGATTAGAGCCATAAGGGAGACTAGACATCTACCACCCCACTACCAGATTAGAGCCATGAGGGAGACTAGACATCTACCACCCCACTACCACTATCAAATTAGAGCCTTAAGGGAGACTAGACATCTACCACCCCACTACCACTATCAGATTAGAGCCATAAGGGAGACTAGACATCTACCACTACCAGATTAGAGCCATAAGGGAGACTAGACATCTACCACCCCACTACCAAATTAGAGCCATAAGGGAGTCTAGACATCTACCACCCCACTACCACTATCAGATTAGAGCCATAAGGGAGCCTAGACATCTACCACCCCACTACCACTATCAGATTAGAGCCATAAGGGAGCCTAGACATCTACCACCCCACTACCACTACCAGATTATAGCCAAAAGGGAGACTAGACATCTACCACCCCACTACCACTATCAGATTAGAGCCATAAGGGAGACTAGACATCTACCACCCCACTACCACTACAAGATTAGAGCCATAAGGGAGACTAGACATCTACCACCCCACTACCACTATCAAATTAGAGCCATACGGGAGACTAGATATCTACCACCATCAGATTAGAGCCATAAGGGAGACTAGACATCTACCACCCCACTACCACTATCAGATTAGAGCCATAAGGGAGACTAGACATCTACCACCCCACAACCACTATCAGATTAGAGCCATAAGGGAGACTAGACATCTACCACTACCAGATTAGAGCCATAAGGGAGACTAGACATCTACCACCACACTGCCACTATCAGATTAGAGCCATAAGGGAGCCTAGACATCTACCACCCCACTACTACTATCAGATTCGAGCCATAAGGGAGACTAGACATCTACCACCCCACTACCACTACCAGATTATAGCCATAAGGGAGACTAGACATCTACCACCCCACTACCACTACCAGATTATAGCCATAAGGGAGACTAGACATCTACCACCCCACTACCACTATCAGATTAGAGCCATAAGGGAGACTAGACATCTACCACCCCACTACCACTATCAGATTAGAGCCATAAGGGAGACTAGACATCTACCACCCCACTACCACTATCAAATTAGAGCCACGAGGGAGACTAGACATCCATCACCCCACTACCACTATTAAATTAGAGCCATAAGGGAGACTAGACATCTACCACCCCACTACCACTAACAGATTAGAGCCATAAGGGAGACTAGACATCTACCACTACCAGATTAGAGCCATAAGGGAGACTAGACATCTACCACCCCACTATCAGATTAGAGCCATGAGGGAGACTTGACATCTACCACCCCACTACCACTATCAAATTAGAGCCTTAAGGGAGACTAGACATCTACCACCCCACTACCACTATCAGATTAGAGCCATAAGGGAGACTAGACATCTACCACCCCACTATCAGATTAGAGCCATAAGTGAGACTAGACATCTACCACCCCACTACCAAATTAGAGCCATAAGGGAGTCTAGACATCTACCACCCCACTACCACTATCAGAATAGAGCCATAAGGGAGCCTAGACATCTACCACCCCACTACCACTATCAGATTAGAGCCATAAGGGAGCCTAGACATCTACCACCCCACTACCACTACCAGATTATAGCCATAAGGGAGACTAGACATCTACCACCCCACTACCACTTTCAGATTAGAGCCATAAGGGAGACTAGACATCTACCACCCCACTACCACTATCAGATTAGAGCCATAAGGGAGACTAGACATCTACCACCACACTACCACTATCAAATTAGAGCCACAAGGGAGACTAGACATCTACCACCCCACTACCACTATCAGATTAGAGCCATAAGGGAGACTAGACATCTACCACCCCACTACCACTATCAAATTAGAGCCACGAGGGAGATTAGACATCCATCACCTCACTACCACTATTAAATTAGAGCCATAAGGGAGACTAGACATCTACCACCCCACTACCACTAACAGATTAGAGCCATAAGGGAGACTAGACATCTACCACTACCAGATTAGAGCCATAAGGGAGACTAGACATCTACCACCCCACTACCAGATTAGAGCCATGAGGGAGACTAGACATCTACCACCCCACTACCACTATCAAATTAGAGCCTTAAGGGAGACTAGACATCTACCACCCCACTACCACTATCAGATTAGAGCCATAAGGGAGACTAGACATCTACCACTACCAGATTAGAGCCATAAGGGAGACTAGACATCTACCACCCCACTACCAAATTAGAGCCATAAGGGAGTCTAGACATCTACCACCCCACTACCACTATCAGATTAGAGCCATAAGGGAGCCTAGACATCTACCACCCCACTACCACTATCAGATTAGAGCCATAAGGGAGCCTAGACATCTACCACCCCACTACCACTACCAGATTATAGCCAAAAGGGAGACTAGACATCTACCACCCCACTACCACTATCAGATTAGAGCCATAAGGGAGACTAGACATCTACCACCCCACTACCACTACAAGATTAGAGCCATAAGGGAGACTAGACATCTACCACCCCACTACCACTATCAAATTAGAGCCATACGGGAGACTAGATATCTACCACCATCAGATTAGAGCCATAAGGGAGACTAGACATCTACCACCCCACTACCACTATCAGATTAGAGCCATAAGGGAGACTAGACATCTACCACCCCACAACCACTATCAGATTAGAGCCATAAGGGAGACTAGACATCTACCACTACCAGATTAGAGCCATAAGGGAGACTAGACATCTACCACCACACTGCCACTATCAGATTAGAGCCATAAGGGAGCCTAGACATCTACCACCCCACTACTACTATCAGATTCGAGCCATAAGGGAGACTAGACATCTACCACCCCACTACCACTACCAGATTATAGCCATAAGGGAGACTAGACATCTACCACCCCACTACCACTACCAGATTATAGCCATAAGGGAGACTAGACATCTACCACCCCACTACCACTATCAGATTAGAGCCATAAGGGAGACTAGACATCTACCACCCCACTACCACTATCAGATTAGAGCCATAAGGGAGACTAGACATCTACCACCCCACTACCACTATCAAATTAGAGCCACGAGGGAGACTAGACATCCATCACCCCACTACCACTATTAAATTAGAGCCATAAGGGAGACTAGACATCTACCACCCCACTACCACTAACAGATTAGAGCCATAAGGGAGACTAGACATCTACCACTACCAGATTAGAGCCATAAGGGAGACTAGACATCTACCACCCCACTATCAGATTAGAGCCATGAGGGAGACTTGACATCTACCACCCCACTACCACTATCAAATTAGAGCCTTAAGGGAGACTAGACATCTACCACCCCACTACCACTATCAGATTAGAGCCATAAGGGAGACTAGACATCTACCACCCCACTATCAGATTAGAGCCATAAGTGAGACTAGACATCTACCACCCCACTACCAAATTAGAGCCATAAGGGAGTCTAGACATCTACCACCCCACTACCACTATCAGAATAGAGCCATAAGGGAGCCTAGACATCTACCACCCCACTACCACTATCAGATTAGAGCCATAAGGGAGCCTAGACATCTACCACCCCACTACCACTACCAGATTATAGCCATAAGGGAGACTAGACATCTACCACCCCACTACCACTTTCAGATTAGAGCCATAAGGGAGACTAGACATCTACCACCCCACTACCACTACAAGATTAGAGCCATAAGGGAGACTAGACATCTACCACCCCACTACCACTATCAAATTAGAGCCATAAGGGAGACTAGATATCTACCACCATCAGATTAGAGCCATAAGGGAGACTAGACATCTACCACCCCACTACCACTATCAGATTAGAGCCATAAAGGAGACTAGACATCTACCACCCCACAACCACTATCAGATTAGAGCCATAAGGGAGACTAGACATCTACCACCCCACTACCACTTTTAGATTAGAGCCATAATGGAGACTAGACATCTACCACCCCACTACCACTATCAGATTAGAGCCATAAGGGAGACTAGACATCTACCACTACCAGATTAGAGCCATAAGGGAGACTAGACATCTACCACCGCACTACCACTATCAAATTAGAGCCATAAGGGAGACTAGACATCTACCACCCCACTACCACTATCAGATTAGAGCCATAAGGGAGACTAGACATCTACCACCCCACTAACAGATTTGAGCCATAAGTGAGACTAGACATCAACCACCCCACTACCAAATTAGAGCCATAAAGGAGGCTAGACATCTACCACCCCACTACCACTATCAGATTAGAGCCATAAGGGAGCCTAGACATCTACCACCCCACTACCACTATCAGATTAGAGCCATAAGGGAGACTAGACATCTACCACACCACTACCACTACCAGATTATAGCCATAAGGGAGACTAGACATCTACCACCCCACTACCACTACCAGATTAGAGCCATAAGGGAGACTAGACATCTACCACCCCACTACCACTACAAGATTAGAGCCATAAGGGAGACTAGACATCTACCACCCCACTACCACTATCAAATTAGAGCCATAAGGGAGACTAGATATCTACCACCATCAGATTAGAGCCATAAGGGAGACTAGACATCTACCACCCCACTACCACTATCAGATTAGAGCCATAAGGGAGACTAGACATCTACCACCCCACAACCACTATCAGATTAGAGCCATAAGGGAGACTAGACATCTACCACCCCACTACCACTTTTAGATTAGAGCCATAATGGAGACTAGACATCTTCCACCCCACTACCACTATCAGATTAGAGCCATAAGGGAGACTAGACATCTACCACTACCAGATTAGAGCCATAAGGGAGACTAGACATCTACCACCGCACTACCACTATCAAATTACAGCCATAAGGGAGACTAGACATCTACCACCCCACTACCACTATCAGATTAGAGCCATAAGGGAGACTAGACATCTACCACCCCACTAACAGATTAGAGCCATAAGTGAGACTAGACATCAACCACCCCACTACCAAATTAGAGCCATAAAGGAGTCTAGACATCTACCACCCCACTACCACTATCAGATTAGAGCCATAAGGGAGCCTAGACATCTACCACCCCACTACCACTATCAGATTAGAGCCATAAGGGAGACTAGACATCTACCACCCCACTAACAGATTTGAGCCATAAGTGAGACTAGACATCAACCACCCCACTACCAAATTAGAGCCATAAAGGAGTCTAGACATCTACCACCCCACTACCACTATCAGATTAGAGCCATAAGGGAGCCTAGACATCTACCACCCCACTACCACTATCAGATTAGAGCCATAAGGGAGACTAGACATCTACCACCCCACTACCACTACCAGATTATAGCCATAAGGGAGACTAGACATCTACCACCCCACTACCACTACCAGATTAGAGCCATAAGGGAGACTAGACATCTACCACCCCACTACCACTACAAGATTAGAGCCATAAGGGAGACTAGACATCTACCACCCCACTACCACTATCAAATTAGAGCCATAAGGGAGACTAGATATCTACCACCATCAGATTAGAGCCATAAGGGAGACTAGACATCTACCACCCCACTACCACTATCAGATTAGAGCCATAAGGGAGACTAGACATCTACCACCCCACAACCACTATCAGATTAGAGCCATAAGGGAGACTAGACATCTACCACCCCACTACCACTTTTAGATTAGAGCCATAATGGAGACTAGACATCTACCACCCCACTACCACTATCAGATTAGAGCCATAAGGGAGACTAGACATCTACCACTACCAGATTAGAGCCATAAGGGAGACTAGACATCTACCACCGCACTACCACTATCAAATTAGAGCCATAAGGGAGACTAGACATCTACCACCCCACTACCACTATCAGATTAGAGCCATAAGGGAGACTAGACATCTACCACCCCACTAACAGATTAGAGCCATAAGTGAGACTAGACATCAACCACCCCACTACCAAATTAGAGCCATAAAGGAGTCTAGACATCTACCACCCCACTACCACTATCAGATTAGAGCCATAAGGGAGCCTAGACATCTACCACCCCACTACCACTATCAGATTAGAGCCATAAGGGAGACTAGACATCTACCACCCCACTACCACTACCAGATTATAGCCATAAGGGAGACTAGACATCTACCACCCCACTACCACTACCAGATTATAGCCATAAGGGAGACTAGACATCTATCACCCCACTACCACTATCAGATTAGAGCCATAAGGCAAACTAGACATCTACCACCCCACTACCACTATCAGATTAGAGCCATAAGGGAGACTAGACATCTACCACCCCACTACCACTATCAGATTAGAGCCATAAGGGAGACTAGACATCTACCAACACACTACCACTATCAGATTAGAGCCATAAGGGAGACTAGACATCTACCACTACCAGATTAGAGCCATAAGGGAGACTAGACATCTACCAGCTTACTACCACTATTAGATTAGAGCCATAAGGCAGACTAGACATCTACCACCCCACTACCACTATCAAATTAGAGCCATAAGGGAGACTGGACATCTACCACCCCACTACCACTATCAGATTAGAGCCATAAGGGAGACTAGACATCTACCACCCCACTACCACTATCAAATTAGAGCCATAAGGGAGACTAGACATCTACCACCCCACTACCACTATCAGATTAGAGCCATAAGGGAGACTAGACATCTACCACCCCACTATCAGATTAGAGCCATAAATGAGACTAGACATCTACCACCCCACTACCAAATTAGAGCCATAAGGGAGTCTAGACATCTACCACCCCACTACCACTATCAGAATAGAGCCATAAGGGAGCCTAGACATCTACCACCCCACTACCACTATCAGATTAGAGCCATAAGGGAGCCTAGACATCTACCACCCCACTACCACTACCAGATTATAGCCATAAGGGAGACTAGACATCTACCACCCCACTACCACTTTCAGATTAGAGCCATAAGGGAGACTAGACATCTACCACCCCACTACCACTACAAGATTAGAGCCATAAGGGAGACTAGACATCTACCACCCCACTACCACTATCAAATTAGAGCCATAAGGGAGACTAGATATCTACCACCATCAGATTAGAGCCATAAGGGAGACTAGACATCTACCACCCCACTACCACTATCAGATTAGAGCCATAAGGGAGACTAGACATCTACCACCCCACAACCACTATCAGATTAGAGCCATAAGGGAGACTAGACATCTACCACCCCACTACCACTTTTAGATTAGAGCCATAATGGAGACTAGACATCTACCACCCCACTACCACTATCAGATTAGAGCCATAAGGGAGACTAGACATCTACCACTACCAGATTAGAGCCATAAGGGAGACTAGACATCTACCACCGCACTACCACTATCAAATTAGAGCCATAAGGGAGACTAGACATCTACCACCCCACTACCACTATCAGATTAGAGCCATAAGGGAGACTAGACATCTACCACCCCACTACCACTATCAGATTAGAGCCATAAGGGAGACTAGACATCTACCACCCCACTACCACTACCAGATTATAGCCATAAGGGAGACTAGACATCTACCACCCCACTACCACTATCAGATTAGAGCCATAAGGGAGACTAGACATCTACCACCCCACTACCACTATCAGATTAGAGCCATAAGGGAGACTAGACATCTACCACCCCACTACCACTATCTGATTAGAGCCATAAGGGAGGCTAGACATCTACCACCCCACTACCACTATCAGATTAGAGCCATAAGGGAAACTAGACATCTACCACTACCAGATTAGAGCCATAAGGGAGACTAGACATCTACCACCTTACTACCACTATCAGATTAGAGCCATAAAGCAGACTAGACATCTACCACCCCGCTACCACTATCAGATTAGAGCCATAAGGGAGACAAGACATCTACCACCCCACTACCACTATCAGATTAGAGCCATAAGGGAGCCTAGACATCTACCACCCCACTACCACTATCAAATAAGAGCCATAAGGGAGACTAGATATCTACCACCATCAGATTAGAGCCATAAGGGAGACTAGACATCTACCACCCCACTACCACTATCAGATTAGAGCCATAAGGGAGTCTAGACATCTACCACCCCACTATCAGATTAGAGCCATAAGTGAGACTAGACATCTACCACCCCACTACCAAATTATAGCCATAAGGGAGTCTAGACATCTACCACCCTACTACCACTATCAGATTAGAGCCATAAGGGAGACTAGACATCTACCACCCCACTACCACTATCAGATTAGAGCCATAAGGGAGACTAGACATCTACAACCCCACTATCAGATTAGAGCCATAAGTGAGACTAGACATCTACCACCCCACTACCAAATTAGAGCCATAAGGGAGTCTAGACATCTACCACCCCACCACCACTATCAGATTAGAGCCATAAGGGAGCCTAGACATCTACCAACCCACTACCACTATCAGATTAGAGCCATAAGGGAGACTAGACATCTACCACCCCACTACCAATACCAGATTAGAGCCATAAGGGAGACTAGACATCTACCACCCCACTACCACTATCAGATTAGTGCCATAAGGAAAACTAGACATCTACCACCCCACTACCACTATCAGATTAGAGCCATAATGGAGACTAGACATCTACCACCCCACTACCACTATCAGATTAGAGCCATAAGGGAGACTAGACATCTACCACCCCACTACCACTATCAGATTAGAGCCATAAGGGAGGCTAGACATCTACCACCCCACTACCACTATCAGATTAGAGCCATAAGGGAAACTAGACATCTACCACTACCAGATTAGAGCCATAAGGGAGACTAGACATCTACCACCTTACTACCACTATCAGATTAGAGCCATAAGGCAGACTAGACATCTACCACCCCGCTAACTCTATCAGATTAGAGCCATAAGGGAGACAAGACATCTACCACCCCACTACCACTATCAGATTAGAGCCATAAGGGAGCCTAGACATCTACCACCCCACTACCACTATCAAATAAGAGCCATAAGGGAGACTAGATATCTACCACCATCAGATTAGAGCCATAAGGGAGACTAGACATCTACCACCCCACTACCACTATCAGATTAGAGCCATAAGGGAGACTAGACATCTACCACCCCACTATCAGATTAGAGCCATAAGTGAGACTAGACATCTACCACCCCACTACCAAATTATAGCCATAAGGGAGTCTAGACATCTACCACCCCACTACCACTATCAGATTAGAGCCATAAGGGAGACTAGACATCTACCACCCCACTACCACTATCAGATTAGAGCCATAAGAGAGACTAGACATCTACCACCCCACTATCAGATTAGAGCCATAAGTGAGACTAGACATCTACCACCCCACTACCAAATTAAAGCCATAAGGGAGTCTAGACATCTACCACCCCACTACCACTATCAGATTAGAGCCATAAGGGAGCCTAGACATCTACCAACCCACTACCACTATCAGATTAGAGCCATAAGGGAGACTAGACATCTACCACCCCACTACCAATACCAGATTATAGCCATAAGGGAGACTAGACATCTACCACCCCACTACCACTATCAGATTAGAGCCATAAGGGAGACTAGACCTCTACCACCCCACTACCACTATTAGATTAGAGCCATAAGGGAGACTAGACATCTACCACCCCACTACCACTATCAGATTAGAGCCATAAGGGAGACTAGACATCTACCACCCCACTACCACTATCAGATTAGAGCCATAAGGGAGGCTAGACATCTACCACCCCACTACCACTATCAGATTAGAGCCATAAGGGAAACTAGACATCTACCACTACCAGATTAGAGCCATAAGGGAGACTAGACATCTACCACCTTACTACCACTATCAGATTAGAGCCATAAGGCAGACTAGACATCTACCACCCCGCTATCACTATCAGATTAGAGCCATAAGGGAGACAAGACATCTACCACCCCACTACCACTATCAGATTAGAGCCATAAGGGAGACTAGACATCTACCATCCCACTACCACTATCAAATAAGAGCCATAAGGGAGACTAGATATCTACCACCATCAGATTAGAGCCATAAGGGAGACTAGACATCTACCACCCCACTACCACTATCAGATTAGAGCCATAAGGGAGACTAGACATCTACCACCCCACTATCAGATTAGAGCCATAAGTGAGACTAGACATCTACCACCCCACTACCAAATTATAGCCATAAGGGAGTCTAGACATCTACCACCCCACTACCACTATCAGATTAGAGCCATAAGGGAGACTAGACATCTACCACCCCACTACCACTATCAGATTAGAGCCATAAGGGAGACTAGACATCTACCACCCCACTATCAGATTAGAGCCACGAGGGAGACTAGACATCCATCACCCCACTACCACTATCAAATTAGAGCCATAAGGGAGACTAGACATCTACCACCCCACTACCACTAACAGATTAGAGCCATAAGGGAGACTAGACATCTACCACCACACTACCACTATCAGATTAGAGCCATAAGGGAGACTAGACATCTACCACCCCACTACCACTATCAAATAAGAGCCATAAGGGAGACTAGATATCTACCACCATCAGATTAGAGCCATAAGGGAGACTAGACATCTACCACCCCACTACCACTATCAGATTAGAGCCATTAGGGAGACTAGACATCTACCACCCCACTATCAGATTAGAGCCATAAGTGAGACTAGACATCTACCACCCCACTACCAAATTATAGCCATAAGGGAGTCTAGACATCTACCACCCCACTACCACTATCAGATTAGAGCCATAAGGGAGACTAGACATCTACCACCCCACTACCACTATCAGATTAGAGCCATAAGGGAGACTAGACATCTACCACCCCACTATCAGATTAGAGCCACGAGGGAGACTAGACATCCATCACCCCACTACCACTATCAAATTAGAGCCATAAGGGAGACTAGACATCTACCACCCCACTACCACTAACAGATTAGAGCCATAAGGGAGACTAGACATCTACCACCACACTACCACTATCAGATTAGAGCCATAAGGGAGACTAGACATCTACCACCCCACTACCACTATCAGATTAGAGCCATAAGGGAGACTAGACATCTACCACCCCACTACCACTATCAGATTAGAGCCATAAGGGAGGCTAGACATCTACCACCCCACTAACACTATCAGATTAGAGCCATAAGGGAGACTAGACATCTACCACTACCAGATTAGAGCCATAAGGGAGACTAGACATCTACCACCTTACTACCACTATCAGATTAGAGCCATAAGGCAGACTAGACATCTACCACCCCACTACCACTATCAGATTAGAGCCATAAGGGAGACTAGACATCTACCACCCCACTACCACTATCAGATTAGAGCCATAAGGGAGCCTAGACATCTACCACCCCACTACCACTATCAAATTAGAGCCATAAGGGAGACTAGATATCTACCACCATCAGATTAGAGCCATAAGGGAGACTAGACATCTACCACCCCACAACCACTATCAGATTAGAGCCATAAGGGAGACTAGACATCTACCACCCCACTATCAGATTAGAGCCATAAGTGAGACCAGACATCTACCACCCCACTACCAAATTATAGCCATAAGGGAGTCTAGACATCTACCACCCCACTACCACTATCAGATTAGAGCCATAAGGGAGACTAGACATCTACCACCCCACTACCACTATCAGATTAGAGCCATAAGGGAGACTAGACATCTACCACCCCACTATCAGATTATAGCCACGAGGGAGACTAGACATCCATCACCCCACTACCACTATCAAAATAGAGCCATAAGGGAGACTAGACATCTACCAACCCACTACCACTAACAGATTAGAGCCATAAGGGAGACTAGACATCTACCACCACACTACCACTATCAGATTAGAGCCATAAGGGAGACTAGACATCTACCACCCCACTACCACTATCAGATTAGAGCCATAAGGGAGACTAGACATCTACCACCCCACTGCCACTATCAGATTAGAGCCATAAGGGAGACTAGACATCTACCACCCCACTATCAGATTAGAACCATAAGTGAGACTAGACATCTACCACCCCACTACCAAATTATAGCCATAAGGGAGTCTAGACATCTACCACCCCACTACCACTATCAGATTAGAGCCATAAGGGAGACTAGACATCTACCACCCCACTACCACTATCAGATTAGAGCCATAAGGGAAACTAGACATCTACCACCCCACTATCAGATTAGAGCCACGAGGGAGACTAGACATCCATCACCCCACTACCACTATCAAATTAGAGCCATAAGGGAGACTAGACATCTACCACCCCACTACCACTAACAGATTAGAGCCATAAGGGAGCCTAGACATCTACCACCACACTACCACTATCAGATTAGAGCCATAAGGGAGACTAGACATCTACCACCCCACTACCACTATCAGATTAGAGCCATAAGGGAGACTAGACATCTACCACCCCACTACCACTATCAGATTAGAGCCATAAGGGAGACTAGACATCTACCACTACCAGATTAGAGCAATAAAGGAGACTAGACATCTACAACCTTACTACCACTATCAGATTAGAGCCATAAGGCAGACTAGACATCTACCACCCCACTACCACTATCAGATTAGAGCCTTAAGGGAGACTAGACATCTACCACCCCACAATCAGATTATAGCCACGAGGGAGACTAGACATCCATCACCCCACTACCACTATCAAATTAGAGCCATAAGGGAGACTAGACATCTACCACCCCACTACCACTAACAGATTAGAGCCATAAGGGAGACTAGACATCTACCACCACACTACCACTATCAGATTAGAGCCATAAGGGAGACTAGACATCTACCACCCCACTACCACTATCAGATTGGAGCCATAGGGGAGCCTAGACATCTACCACCCCACTACCACTATCAGATTAGAGCCATAAGGGAGACTAGACATCTACCACCCCACTATCAAATTAGAGCCATAAGGGAGACTAGACATCTACCACCCCACTACCACTAACAGATTAGAGCCATAAGGGAGACTAGACATCTACCACCACACTACCACCATCAGATTAGAGCCATAAGGGAGACTAGACATCTACCACCCCACTACCACTATCAGATTAGAGCCATAAGGGAGACTAGACATCTACCACCCCACTATCAGATTAGAACCATAAGTGAGACTAGACATCTACCACCCCACTACCAAATTATAGCCATAAGGGAGTCTAGACATCTACCACCCCACTACCACTATCAGATTAGAGCCATAAGGGAGACTAGACATCTACCACCCCACTACCACTATCAGATTAGAGCCATAAGGGAGACTAGACATCTACCACCCCACTATCAGATTAGAGCCACGAGGGAGACTAGACATCCATCACCCCACTACCACTATCAAATTAGAGCCATAAGGGAGACTAGACATCTACCACCCCACTACCACTAACAGATTAGAGCCATAAGGGAGACTAGACATCTACCACCACACTACCACTATCAGATTAGAGCCATAAGGGAGACTAGACATCTACCACCCCACTACCACTATCAGATTAGAGCCATAAGGGAGACTAGACATCTACCACCCCACTACCACTATCAGATTAGAGCCATAAGGGAGACTAGACATCTACCACTACCAGATTAGAGCAATAAAGGAGACTAGACATCTACCACCTTACTACCACTATCAGATTAGAGCCATAAGGCAGACTAGACATCTACCACCCCACTACCACTATCAGATTAGAGCCTTAAGGGAGACTAGACATCTACCACCCCACAATCAGATTATAGCCACGAGGGAGACTAGACATCCATCACCCCACTACCACTATCAAATTAGAGCCATAAGGGAGACTAGACATCTACCACCCCACTACCACTAACAGATTAGAGCCATAAGGGAGACTAGACATCTACCACCACACTACCACTATCAGATTAGAGCCATAAGGGAGACTAGACATCTACCACCCCACTACCACTATCAGATTGGAGCCATAGGGGAGCCTAGACATCTACCACCCCACTACCACTATCAGATTAGAGCCATAAGGGAGACTAGACATCTACCACCCCACTATCAGATTATAGCCATAAGGGAGACTAGACATCTACCACCCCACTACCACTATCAGATTAGAGCCATAAGGGAGAATAGACATCTACCACTACCAGATTAGAGCCATAAGGGAGACTAGACATCTACCACCTTACTACCACTATCAGATTAGAGCCATAAGGCAGACTAGACATCTACCACCCCACTACCACTATCAGATTGGAGCCATAAGGTAGACTAGACATCTACCACTACCAGATTAGAGCCATAAGGGAGACTAGACATCTACCACCACACTGCAACTATCAGATTAGAGCCATAAGGGAGCCTAGACATCTACCACCCCACTACCACTATCAGATTCAAGCCATAAGGGAGACTAGACATCTACCACCCCACTACCACTACCAGATTATAGCCATAAGGGAGACTAGACATCTACCACCCCACTACCACTACCAGATTATAGCCATAAGGGAGACTAGACATCTACCACCCCACTACCACTATCAGATTAGAGCCATAAGGGAGACTAGACATCTACCACCCCACTACCACTATCAGATTAGAGCCATAAGGGAGTCTAGACATCTACCACCCCACTACCACTATCAGATTAGAGCCATAAGGGAGCCTAGACATCTATCACCCCACTACCACTATCAGATTAGAGCCATAAGGGAGCCTAGACATCTACCACCCCACTACCACTACCAGATTATAGCCATAAGGGAGACTAGACATCTACCACCCCACTACCACTATCAGATTAGAGCAATAAGGGAGACTAGACATCTACCACCCCACTACCACTATCAGATTGGAGCCATAGGGGAGCCTAGACATCTACCACCCCACTACCACTATCAGATTAGAGCCATAAGGGAGACTAGACATCTACCACCCCACTATCAGATTATAGCCATAAGGGAGACTAGACATCTACCACCCCACTACCACTATCAGATTAGAGCCATAAGGGAGAATAGACATCTACCACTACCAGATTAGAGCCATAAGGGAGACTAGACATCTACCACCTTACTACCACTATCAGATTAGAGCCATAAGGCAGACTAGACATCTACCACCCCACTACCACTATCAGATTGGAGCCATAAGGTAGACTAGACATCTACCACTACCAGATTAGAGCCATAAGGGAGACTAGACATCTACCACCACACTGCAACTATCAGATTAGAGCCATAAGGGAGCCTAGACATCTACCACCCCACTACCACTATCAGATTCAAGCCATAAGGGAGTCTAGACATCTACCACCCCACTACCACTACCAGATTATAGCCATAAGGGAGACTAGACATCTACCACCCCACTACCACTACCAGATTATAGCCATAAGGGAGACTAGACATCTACCACCCCACTACCACTATCAGATTAGAGTCATAAGGGAGACTAGACATCTACCACCCCACTACCACTATCAGATTAGAGCCATAAGGGAGTCTAGACATCTACCACCCCACTACCACTATCAGATTAGAGCCATAAGGGAGCCTAGACATCTACCACCCCACTACCACTATCAGATTAGAGCCATAAGGGAGCCTAGACATCTACCACCCCACTACCACTACCAGATTATAGCCATAAGGGAGACTAGACATCTACCACCCCACTACCACTATCAGATTAGAGCAATAAGGGAGACTAGACATCTACCACCCCACTACCACTATCAAATTAGAGCCACAAGGGAGACTAGACATCTACCACCCCACTACCACTATCAGATTAGAGCCATAAGGGAGACTAGACATCTACCACCCCACTACCACTATCAGATTAGAGCCATAAGGGAGACTAGACATCTACCACTACCAGATTAGAGCCATAAGGGAGACTAGACATCTACCACCCCACTATCAGATTAGAGCCATGAGGGAGACTAGACATCTACCACCCCACTACCACTATCAAATTAGAGCCTTAAGGGAGACTAGACATCTACCACCCCACTACCACTTTTAGATTAGAGCCATAATGGAGACTAGACATCTACCACCCCACTACCACTATCAGATTAGAGCCATAAGGGAGACTAGACATCTACCACTACCAGATTAGAGCCATAAGGGAGACTAGACATCTACCACCGCACTACCACTATCAAATTAGAGCCATAAGGGAGACTAGACATCTACCACCCCACTACCACTATCAGATTAGAGCCATAAGGGAGACTAGACATCTACCACCCCACTAACAGATTAGAGCCATAAGTGAGACTAGACATCAACCACCCCACTACCAAATTAGAGCCATAAAGGAGTCTAGACATCTACCACCCCACTACCACTATCAGATTAGAGCCATAAGGGAGCCTAGACATCTACCACCCCACTACCACTATCAGATTAGAGCCACAAGGGAGACTAGACATCTACCACCCCACTACCACTACCAGATTATAGCCATAAGGGAGACTAGACATCTACCACCCCACTACCACTACCAGATTATAGCCATAAGGGAGACTAGACATCTATCACCCCACTACCACTATCAGATTAGAGCCATAAGGCAAACTAGACATCTACCACCCCACTACCACTATCAGATTAGAGCCATAAGGGAGACTAGACATCTACCACCCCACTACCACTATCAGATTAGAGCCATAAGGGAGACTAGACATCTACCACCGCACTACCACTATCAGATTAGAGCCATAAGGGAGACTAGACATCTACCACTACCAGATTAGAGCCATAAGGGAGACTAGACATCTACCAGCTTACTACCACTATTAGATTAGAGCCATAAGGCAGACTAGACATCTACCACCCCACTACCACTATCAAATTAGAGCCATAAGGGAGACTGGACATCTACCACCCCACTACCACTATCAGATTAGAGCCATAAGGGAGACTAGACATCTACCACCCCACTACCACTATCAAATTAGAGCCATAAGGGAGACTAGACATCTACCACCCCACTACCACTATCAGATTAGAGCCATAAGGGAGTCTAGACATCTACCACCCCACTATCAGATTAGAGCCATAAATGAGACTAGACATCTACCACCCCACTACCAAATTAGAGCCATAAGGGAGTCTAGACATCTACCACCCCACTACCACTATCAGAATAGAGCCATAAGGGAGCCTAGACATCTACCACCCCACTACCACTATCAGATTAGAGCCATAAGGGAGACTAGACATCTACCACCCCACTATCAGATTAGAGCCATAAGTGAGACTAGACATCTACCACCCCACTACCAAATTAGAGCCATAAGGGAGTCTAGACATCTACCACCCCACTACCACTATCAGATTAGAGCCATAAGGGAGCCTAGACATCTACCACCCCACTACCACTATCAGATTAGAGCCATAAGGGAGCCTAGACATCTACCACCCCACTACCACTATCAGATTAGAGCCATAAGGGAGCCTAGACATCTACCACCCCACTACCACTACCAGATTATAGCCATAAGGGAGACTAGACATCTACGACTTCCTGTTGAATCTGCAGACGTGTTGCTGTGCGTTTTGTTGCTGTGCGATTTGCTGCGAACTTTACTTTACTTTGCTAGCTGACAACTTTACGTTTTTTGTTTTGTTTCTGTTTTTAATTACCGTTTATATTTTTAGTTTTTCCATCGCAACTTTTTTCCCTCATTCAACCTTTTCACTCCGGACGCTTTATCTGGACATGGTTCGTCAACACCTTCAACAGCCGAAGCTAAGTAGTAACATTAACATGATGTCTTCTAATTGCAGTCGCTGTACTCATAGTATACAGGAGAACGATCGCCTTACGGCGAAAATAGCTGTGCTGCAAGCCCAGCTTCAGACGCAATCGTTAGGCAAGGGTATTTTCAGTGTAGGAAAGGAAGAAACAGCGTCTGTGCCACCAGTAAGTACAGATAGTAACGTTAGTATAAATCCCCCCGCACAGTCCCCGCAGCCGGACAACTTTCTCATGGCTTCTGGAGGGAAATGCTGTTGGAATGCTCAACCGGTGTCGCTCATTCAGCCGACAGAAACTTTCAACCGGTTTTCCCCATTATGTAGCGAGTCGGAGTCTGAGTCTGAGTCTTCTCTTGTCTCTACTCCTCCCGTTACGGGGTCTGAGACGCCGAAGGCTCCCACCGTTAGCTCTGACAAATTGAAAACCCTAGTCATTGGCGACTCCATTACCCGCAGTATTAGACTTAAAACGAATCACCCAGCGATCATACACTGTTTACCAGGGGGCAGGGCTACCGACGTTAAGGCTAATCTTAAGATGGTGCTGGCTAAAGCTAAATCTGGCGAGTGTAGAGAGTATAGAGATATTGTTATCCACGTCGGCACCAACGATGTTAGGATGAAACAGTCAGAGGTCACCAAGTGCAACATAGCTTCAGCGTGTAAATCAGCTAGAAAGATGTGTCGGCATCGAGTAATTGTCTCTGGCCCCCTCCCAGTTAGGGGGAGTGACGAGCTCTACAGCAGAGTCTCAGCACTCAATCGCTGGTTGAAAACTGTTTTCTGCCCATCCCAAAAGATAGAATTTGTAGATAATTGGCCCTCTTTCTGGGACTCACCCACAAACAGGACCAAGCCTGACCTGCTAAGGAGTGACGGACTCCATCCTACCTGGAGGGGTGCTCTCATCTTATCTACCAAAATAGATAGGGCTCTAACTCCTTTAGCCCCACAATGAAATAGGGTGCAGGCCAGGCAGCAGGCTGTTAGCCAACCTGCCAGCTTAGTGGAGTCTGCCAATAGCACAGTCAGTGTAGTCAGCTCAGCCATACCCATTGAGACTGTGTCTGTGCCTCGACCTAGGTTGGGCAAAACTAAACATGGCGGTGTTCGCCTTAGCAATCTTATTAGGATAAAGACCTCCTCCATTCCTGCCATTATTGAAAGAGATCGTGATACCTCACATCTCAAAATAGGGTTACTTAATGTTAGATCCCTCACTTCAAAGGCAGTCATAGTCAATGAACTAATCACTGATCATAATCTTGATGTGATTGGCCTGACTGAAACATGGCTTAAGCCTGATAAATTTACTGTGTTAAATGAGGCCTCACCTCCTGGTTACACTAGTGACCATATCCCCCGTGCATCCCGCAAAGGCGGAGGTGTTGCTAACATCTACGATAGCAAATTTCAATTTACAAAAAAAAAAATGGCGTTTTCGTCTTTTGAGCTTCTAGTCATGAAATCTATGCAGCCTACTCAATCACTTTTTATAGCTACTGTTTACAGGCCTCCTGGGCCATATACAGCGTTCCTCTCTGAGTTTCCTGAATTCCTATCAGACCTTGTAGTCATAGCAGATCATATTCTAATTTTTGGTGATTTTAATATTCACATGGAGAAGTCCACAGACCCACTCCAAAAGTCTTTCGGAGCCATCATCGACTCAGTGGGTTTTGTCCAACATGTCTCTGGACCTACTCACTGCCACAGTCATACTCTGGACCTAGTTTTGTCCCATGGAATAAATGTTGTAGATCTTAATGTTTTTCCACATAATCCTGGACTATCGGACCACCATTTCATTACGTTTGCAATCGCAACAAATAATCTGCTCAGACCCCAACCAAGGAGCATCAAAAGTCGTGCTATAAATTCTCAGACAACACAAAAATTCCTTGATGCCCTTCCAGACTCCTTCTGCCTACCCAAGGACGTCAGAGGACAAAAATCAGTTAACCACTTAACTGAGGAACTCAATTTAACCTTGCGCAATACCCTAGATGCAGTTGCACCCCTAAAAACGAAAAACATTTGTCATAAGAAACTAGCTCCCTGGTATACAGAAAATACCCGAGCTTTGAAGCAAGCTTCCAGGAAATTGGAACGGAAATGGCGCCACACAAAACTGGAAGTCTTCCGACTAGCTTGGAAAGACAGTACCGTGCAGTACCGAAGAGCCCTCACTGCTGCTCGATCATCCTACTTTTCCAACTTAATCGAGGAAAATAAGAACAATCCAAAATTTCTTTTTGATACTGTTGCAAAGCTAACTAAAAAGCAGCATTCCCCAAGAGAGGATGGCTTTCACTTCAGCAGTAATAAATTCATGAACTTCTTTGAGGAAAAGATCATGACCATTAGAAAGCAAATTACGGACTCCTCTTTGAATCTGCGTATTCCTCCAGGGCTTAGCTGTCCTGGATCTGCACAGCTCTGCGAGGGCCTGGGATCGGGAGAGACACTTAAGTGTTTTAGTACTATATCTCTTGACACAATGATGAAAATAATCATGGCCTCTAAACCTTCAAGCTGCATACTGGATCCTATTCCTACTAAACTGCTGAAGGAGCTGCTTCCTGTGCTTGGCCCTCCTATGTTGAACATAATAAACAGCTCTCTATCCACCGGATGTGTACCAAACTCACTAAAAGTGGCAGTGATAAAGCCTCTCTTGAAAAAGCCAAACCTTGACCCGGAAAATATAAAAAACTATCGGCCTATATCGAATCTTCCATTCCTCTCAAAAATTTTAGAAAAAGCTGTTGCGCAGCAACTCACTGCCTTTCTGAAGACAAACAATGTATGCGAAATGCTTCAGTCTGGTTTTAGACCCCATCATAGCACTAAGACTGCACTTGTGAAGGTGGTAAATGACCTTTTAATGGCGTCAGACCGAGGCTCTGCATCTGTCCTCGTGCTACTAGACCTTAGTGCTGCCTTTGACACCATCGATCACCACATTCTTTTGGAGAGACTGGAAACCCAAATTGGTCTACACGGACAAGTTCTGGCCTGGTTTAGATCTTACCTGTCGGAAAGATATCAGTTTGTCTCTGTGAATGGTCTGTCCTCTGACAAATCAACTGTACATTTCGGTGTTCCTCAAGGTTCCGTTTTAGGACCACTATTGTTTTCACTATATATTTTACCTCTTGGGGATGTTATTCGAAAACATAATGTTAACTTTCACTGCTATGCGGATGACACACAGCTGTACATTTCAATGAAACATGGTGAAGCCCCAAAATTGCCCTCGCTAGAAGCCTGTGTTTCAGACATAAGGAAGTGGATGGCTGAAAACTTTCTACTTTTAAACTCGGACAAAACAGAGATGCTTGTTCTAGGTCCCAAGAAACAAAGAGATCTTCTGTTAAATCTGACAATTCATCTTGATGTTTGTAAAGTCGTCTCAAATAAAACTGTGAAGGACCTCGGCGTTACTCTTGACCCTGATCTCTCTTTTGACGAACATATCAAGACTGTTTCAAGGACAGCTTTTTTCCATCTACGTAACATTGCAAAAATCAGAAATTTTCTGTCCAAAAATGATGCAGAAAAATTAATCCATGCATTTGTTACTTCTAGGTTAGACTACTGCAATGCTCTACTTTCCGGCTACCCGGATAAAGCACTAAATAAACTTCAGTTAGTGCTAAATACGGCTGCTAGAATCCTGACTAGAACCAAGAAATTTGATCATATTACTCCAGTGCTAGCTTCCCTACACTGGCTTCCCGTTAAGGCAAGGGCTGATTTCAAGGTTTTACTGTTAACCTTTAAAGCGTTACATGGGCTTGCTCCTACCTATCTTTCAGAGTTGGTCCTGCCGTACATACCTACACGTACGCTACGGTCACAAGACGCAGGCCTCCTAATTGTCCCTAAAATTTCTAAGCAAACAGCTGGAGGCAGGGCTTTCTCCTATAGATCTCCATTTTTATGGAACAGTCTGCCTACCCATGTGAGAGACGCAGACTCAGTCTCAACCTTTAAGTCTTTACTGAAGACTTATCTCTTCAGTAGGTCATATGATTGAGTGTAGTCTGGCCCAGGAGTGTGAAGGTGAACGGAAAGGCTCTGGAGCAACGAACCGCCCTTGCTGTCTCTCCAGGGCCGGTTCCCCTCTCTCCACTGGGATTCTCTGCCTCTAACCCTGTTACTGGGGCTGAGTCACTGGCTTGCTGGTGCTCTTTCATGCCGTCCCTAGGAGGGGTGCGTCACTTGAGTGGGTTGAGTTACTGACGTGAACTTCCTGTCTGGGTTGGCGCCCCCCCCTGGTTGTGCTGTGGTGGAGACCTTTGTGGGCTATACTCGGCCTTGTCTCAGGATTGTAAGTTGGTGGTTGAGGATATCCCCTAGTGGTGTGGGGGCTGTGCTTTGGCAGAGTGGGTGGGGTTATATCCTTCCTGTTTGGCCCTGTCCGGGGGTTTCTTCGGATGGGGCCACAGTGTCTCCTGACCGCTCCTGTCTCAGCCTCCAGTATTTATGCTGCAGTAGTTTATGTGTCGGGGGGCTAGGGTCAGTTGGTTATACCTGGAATACTTCTCCTGTCTTATCCAGTGTCCTGTGTGAATTTAAGTATGCTCTCTCTAATTCTCTCGTTCTCTCTTTCTCTCTGAGAACCTGAGCCCTAGGACCATACGTCAGGACTACCGGGCATGCTGACACCTTGCTGTCCCCAGTCCGCCCGGCCTTGCTGCTATTCCAGTTTCAACTGTTTCTGCCTGCGGTTACGAAACCCCTACCTGTCCCAGACCTGCTGTTTTCAACTCTTAATGATCGGCTATGAAAAGCCAACTGAGATTTATTCCTGATTATTATTTGACCATGCTTGTCATTTATGAACATTTTGAAAATCTTGGCTCTCTCTAATTTTCTCCTTCTCTCTTTCTCTCGGAGGACCTGAGCCCTAGGACCATACGTCGGGACTACCGGCCGTGGTGACTCCTTGCTGCCCCTAGTCCGCCTGGCCTTGCTGCTATTCCAGTTTCAACTCTTCTGCCTGCGGTTATGGAACCCCTACCTGTCCCAGACCTGCGGTTTTCAACTCTTAATGATCGGCTATGAAAAGCCAACTGAGATTTATTCCTGATTATTATTTGACCATGCTTGTCATTTATGAACATTTTGAAAATCTTGGCTCTCTCTAATTTACTCCTTCTCTCTTTCTTTCTCTCGGAGGACCTGGGCCCTGGACCATGCGTCGGGACTGCCGCCCGTGGTGACTCCTTGCTGTCCCCAGTCCGCCTGGCCTTGCTGCTATTCCAGTTTCAGCTGTTCTGCCTGCGGTTATGGAACCGCCACCTGTCCCAGACCTGTTGTTTTTCAACTCTTAATGATCAGCTATGAAAAGCCAACTGAAAATTATTCATGATTATTATTTGACCATGCTTGTCACTTATGAACATTTTTGAACATCTTGGCATAGTTCTGTTATAATCTCCACCCGGCACAGCCAGAAGAGGACTGGCCACCCCTCATAGCCTGGTTCCTCTCTAGGTTTCTTCCTAGGTTTTGGCCTTTCTAGGGAGTTTTTCCTAGCCACCGTGCTTCTACACCTGCATTCTAGCTGTTTGGGGTTTTAGGCTGGGTTTCTGTACAGCACTTCGAGATATTATCTGATGTACGAAGGGCTATATAAAATAAAATTGATTGATTGATTGATTGATCTACCACCCCACTACCACTACAAGATTAGAGCCATAAGGGAGACTAGACATCTACCACCCCACTACCACTATCAAATTAGAGCCATAAGGGAGACTAGATATCTACCACCATCAGATTAGAGCCATAAGGGAGACTAGACATCTACCACCCCACTACCACTATCAGATTAGAGCCATAAGGGAGACTAGACATCTACCACCCCACAACCACTATCAGATTAGAGCCATAAGGGAGACTAGACATCTACCACCCCACTACCACTAACAGATTAGAGCCAGAAGGGAGACTAGACATCTACCACCACAATACCACTATCAGATTAGAGCCATAAGGGAGACTAGACATCTACCACCCCACTACCACTATCAGATTGGACCATAAGGTAGACTAGACATCTACCACTACCAGATTAGAGCCATAAGGGAGACTAGACATCTACCACCCCACTACCACTATCAGATTCGAGCCATAAGGGAGACTAGACATCTACCACCCCACTACCACTACCAGATTATAGCCATAAGGGAGACTAGACATCTACCACCCCACTACCACTACCAGATTATAGCCATAAGGGAGACTAGACATCTACCACCCCACTACCACTATCAGATTAGAGCCATAAGGGAGACTAGACATCTACCACCCCACTACCACTATAAGATTAGAGCCATAAGGGAGTCTAGACATCTACCACCCCACTACCACTATCAGATTAGAGACATAAGGGAGCCTAGACATCTACCACCCCACTACCACTATCAGATTAGAGCCATAAGGGAGCCTAGACATCTACCACCCCACTACCACTACCAGATTATAGCCATAAGGGAGACTAGACATCTACCACCCCAATACCACTATCAGATTAGAGCAATAAGGGAGACTAGACATCTACCACCCCACTACCACTATCAAATTAGAGCCACAAGGGAGACTAGACATCTACCACCCCACTACCACTATAAGATTAGAGCCATAAGGGAGACTAGACATCTACCACCCCACTACCACTATCAGATTAGAGCCATAAGGGAGACTAGACATCTACCACCACACTACCAATATCAAATTAGAGCCACAAGGGAGACTAGACATCTACCACCCCACTACCACTATCAAATTAGAGCCACGAGGGAGACTAGACATCCATCACCCCACTACCACTATTAAATTAGAGCCATAAGGGAGACTAGACATCTACCACCCAACTACCACTAACAGATTAGAGCCATAAGGGAGACTAGACATCTACCAATACCAGATTAGAGCCATAAGGGAGACTAGACATCTACCACCCCAATTTCAGATTAGAGCCATGAGGGAGACTAGACATCTACCACCCCACTACCACTATCAAATTAGAGCCTTAAGGGAGACTAGACATCTACCACCCCACTACCACTATCAGATTAGAGCCATAAGGGAGACTAGACATCTACCACCCCACTATCAGATTAGAGCCATACGTGAGACTAGACATCTACCACCCCACTACCAAATTAGAGCCATAAGGGAGTCTAGACATCTACCACCCCACTACCACTATCAGATTAGAGCCATAAGGGAGCCTAGACATCTACCACCCCACTACCACTATCAGATTAGAGCCATAAGGGAGCCTAGACATCTACCACCCCACTACCACTACAAGATTAGAGCCATAAGGGAGAATAGACATCTACCACCCCACTACCACTATCAAATTAGAGCCATAAGGGAGACTAGATATCTACCACCATCAGATTAGAGCCATAAGGGAGACTAGACATCTACCACCCCACTACCACTATCAGATTAGAGCCATAAGGGAGACTAGACATCTACCACCCCACAACCACTATCAGATTAGAGCCATAAGGGAGACTAGACATCTACCACCCCACTACCACTTTTAGATTAGAGCCATAATGGAGACTAGACATCTACCACCCCACTACCACTATCAGATTAGAGCCATAAGGGAGACTAGACATCTACCACTACCAGATTAGAGCCATAAGGGAGACTAGACATCTACCACCTTACTACCACTATCAGATTAGTGCCATCAGGCAAACTAGACATCTACCACCCCACTACCACTATCAGATTAGAGCCATAAGGGAGACTAGACATCTACCACCCCACTACCACTATCAGATTAGAGCCATAAGGGAGCCTAGACATCTACCACCCACTACCACTATCAGATTAGAGTCATAAGGGAGACTAGACATCTACCACCCCACTATCAGATTAGAGCCATGAGGGAGACTAGACATCTACCACCGCACTACCACTATCAAATTAGAGCCATAAGGGAGACTAGACATCTACCACCCCACTACCACTATCAGATTAGAGCCATAAGGGAGACTAGACATCTACCACCCCACTAACAGATTAGAGCCATAAGTGAGACTAGACATCAACCACCCCACTACCAAATTAGAGCCATAAAGGAGTCTAGACATCTAACACCCCACTACCACTATCAGATTAGAGCCATAAGGGAGCCTAGACATCTACCAACCCACTACCACTATCAGATTAGAGCCATAAGGGAGACTAGACATCTACCACCCCACTACCACTATCAGATTAGAGCCATAAGGGAGACTAGACCTCTACCACCCCACTACCACTATTAGATTAGAGCCATAAGGGAGACTAGACATCTACCACCCCACTACCACTATCAGATTAGAGCCATAAGGGAGACTAGACATCTACCACCCCACTACCACTATCAGATTAGAGCCATAAGGGAGGCTAGACATCTACCACCCCACTACCACTATCAGATTAGAGCCATAAGGGAAACTAGACATCTACCACTACCAGATTAGAGCCATAAGGGAGACTAGACATCTACCACCTTACTACCACTATCAGATTAGAGCCATAAGGCAGACTAGACATCTACCACCCCGCTACCACTATCAGATTAGAGCCATAAGGGAGACAAGACATCTACCACCCCACTACCACTATCAGATTAGAGCCATAAGGGAGCCTAGACATCTACCACCCCACTACCACTATCAAATAAGAGCCATAAAGGAGACTAGATATCTACCACCATCAGATTAGAGCCATAAGGGAGACTAGATATCTACCACCATCAGATTAGAGCCATAAGGGAGACTAGACATCTACCACCCCACTACCACTATCAAATTAGAGCCATAAGGGAGACTAGATATCTACCACCATCAGATTAGAGCCATAAGGGAGACTAGACATCTACCACCCCACTACCACTATCAGATTAGAGCCATAAGGGAGACTAGACATCTACCAAACCACTATCAGATTAGAGCCATAAGTGAGACTAGACATCTACCACCACACTACCAATATCAAATTAGAGCCATAAGGGAGACTAGACATCTACCACCCCACTACCACTAACAGATTAGAGCCAGAAGGGAGACTAGACATCTACCACCACACGACCACTATCAGATTAGAGCCATAAGGGAGACTAGACATCTACCACCCCACTACCACTATCAGATTGGACCATAAGGTAGACTAGACATCTACCACTACCAGATTAGAGCCATAAGGGAGACTAGACATCTACCACCACACTGACACTATCAGATTAGAGCCATAAGGGAGCCTAGACATCTACCACCCCACTACCACTATCAGATTCGAGCCATAAGGGAGACTAGACATCTACCACCCCACTACCACTACCAGATTATAGCCATAAGGGAGACTAGACATCTACCACCCCACTACCACTACCATATTATAGCCATAAGGGAGACTAGACATCTACCACCCCACTACCACTATCAGATTAGAGCCATAAGGGAGACTAGACATCTACCACCCCACTACCACTATAAGATTAGAGCCATAAGGGAGTCTAGATATCTTCCACCCCACTACCACTATCAGATTAGAGCCATAAGGGAGCCTAGACATCTACCACCCCACTACCACTATCAGATTAGAGCCATAAGGGAGCCTAGACATCTACCACCCCACTACCACTACCAGATTATAGCCATAAGGGAGACTAGACATCTACCACCCCAATACCACTATCAGATTAGAGCAATAAGGGAGACTAGACATCTACCACCCCACTACCACTATCAAATTAGAGCCACAAGGGAGACTAGACATCTACCACCCCACTACCACTATAAGATTAGAGCGATAAGGGAGACTAGACATCTACCACCCCACTACCACTATCAGATTAGAGCCATAAGGGAGACTAGACATCTACCACCACACTACCAATATCAAATTAGAGCCACAAGGGAGACTAGACATCTACCACCCCACTACCACTATCAAATTAGAGCCACGAGGGAGACTAGACATCCATCACCCCACTACCACTATTAAATTAGAGCCATAAGGGAGACTAGACATCTACCACCCCACTACCACTAACAGATTAGAGCCATAAGGGAGACTAGACATCTACCAATACCAGATTAGAGCCATAAGGGAGACTAGACATCTACCACCCCAATTTCAGATTAGAGCCATGAGGGAGACTAGACATCTACCACCCCACTACCACTATCAAATTAGAGCCTTAAGGGAGACTAGACATCTACCACCCCACTACCACTATCAGATTAGAGCCATAAGGGAGACTAGACATCTAACACCCCACTATCAGATTAGAGCCATACGTGAGACTAGACATCTACCACCCCACTACCAAATTAGAGCCATAAGGGAGTCTAGACATCTACCACCCCACTACCACTATCAGATTAGAGCCATAAGGGAGCCTAGACATCTACCACCCCACTACCACTATCAGATTAGAGCCATAAGGGAGCCTAGACATCTACCACCCCACTACCACTACAAGATTAGAGCCATAAGGGAGAATAGACATCTACCACCCCACTACCACTATCAAATTAGAGCCATAAGGGAGACTAGATATCTACCACCATCAGATTAGAGCCATAAGGGAGACTAGACATCTACCACCCCACTACCACTATCAGATTAGAGCCATAAGGGAGACTAGACATCTACCACCCCACAACCACTATCAGATTAGAGCCATAAGGGAGACTAGACATCTACCACCCCACTACCACTTTTAGATTAGAGCCATAATGGAGACTAGACATCTACCACCCCACTACCACTATCAGATTAGAGCCATAAGGGAGACTAGACATCTACCACTACCAGATTAGAGCCATAAGGGAGACTAGACATCTACCACCTTACTACCACTATCAGATTAGTGCCATCAGGCAAACTAGACATCTACCACCCCACTACCACTATCAGATTAGAGCCATAAGGGAGACTAGACATCTACCACCCCACTACCACTATCAGATTAGAGCCATAAGGGAGCCTAGACATCTACCACCCACTACCACTATCAGATTAGAGTCATAAGGGAGACTAGACATCTACCACCCCACTATCAGATTAGAGCCATGAGGGAGACTAGACATCTACCACCGCACTACCACTATCAAATTAGAGCCATAAGGGAGACTAGACATCTACCACCCCACTACCACTATCAGATTAGAGCCATAAGGGAGACTAGACATCTACCACCCCACTAACAGATTAGAGCCATAAGTGAGACTAGACATCAACCACCCCACTACCAAATTAGAGCCATAAAGGAGTCTAGACATCTAACACCCCACTACCACTATCAGATTAGAGCCATAAGGGAGCCTAGACATCTACCAACCCACTACCACTATCAGATTAGAGCCATAAGGGAGACTAGACATCTACCACCCCACTACCACTATCAGATTAGAGCCATAAGGGAGACTAGACCTCTACCACCCCACTACCACTATTAGATTAGAGCCATAAGGGAGACTAGACATCTACCACCCCACTACCACTATCAGATTAGAGCCATAAGGGAGACTAGACATCTACCACCCCACTACCACTATCAGATTAGAGCCATAAGGGAGGCTAGACATCTACCACCCCACTACCACTATCAGATTAGAGCCATAAGGGAAACTAGACATCTACCACTACCAGATTAGAGCCATAAGGGAGACTAGACATCTACCACCTTACTACCACTATCAGATTAGAGCCATAAGGCAGACTAGACATCTACCACCCCGCTACCACTATCAGATTAGAGCCATAAGGGAGACAAGACATCTACCACCCCACTACCACTATCAGATTAGAGCCATAAGGGAGCCTAGACATCTACCACCCCACTACCACTATCAAATAAGAGCCATAAGGGAGACTAGATATCTACCACCATCAGATTAGAGCCATAAGGGAGACTAGATATCTACCACCATCAGATTAGAGCCATAAGGGAGACTAGACATCTACCACCCCACTACCACTATCAAATTAGAGCCATAAGGGAGACTAGATATCTACCACCATCAGATTAGAGCCATAAGGGAGACTAGACATCTACCACCCCACTACCACTATCAGATTAGAGCCATAAGGGAGACTAGACATCTACCAAACCACTATCAGATTAGAGCCATAAGTGAGACTAGACATCTACCACCACACTACCAATATCAAATTAGAGCCATAAGGGAGACTAGACATCTACCACCCCACTACCACTAACAGATTAGAGCCAGAAGGGAGACTAGACATCTACCACCACACGACCACTATCAGATTAGAGCCATAAGGGAGACTAGACATCTACCACCCCACTACCACTATCAGATTGGACCATAAGGTAGACTAGACATCTACCACTACCAGATTAGAGCCATAAGGGAGACTAGACATCTACCACCACACTGACACTATCAGATTAGAGCCATAAGGGAGCCTAGACATCTACCACCCCACTACCACTATCAGATTCGAGCCATAAGGGAGACTAGACATCTACCACCCCACTACCACTACCAGATTATAGCCATAAGGGAGACTAGACATCTACCACCCCACTACCACTACCATATTATAGCCATAAGGGAGACTAGACATCTACCACCCCACTACCACTATCAGATTAGAGCCATAAGGGAGACTAGACATCTACCACCCCACTACCACTATAAGATTAGAGCCATAAGGGAGTCTAGATATCTTCCACCCCACTACCACTATCAGATTAGAGCCATAAGGGAGCCTAGACATCTACCACCCCACTACCACTATCAGATTAGAGCCATAAGGGAGCCTAGACATCTACCACCCCACTACCACTACCAGATTATAGCCATAAGGGAGACTAGACATCTACCACCCCAATACCACTATCAGATTAGAGCAATAAGGGAGACTAGACATCTACCACCCCACTACCACTATCAAATTAGAGCCACAAGGGAGACTAGACATCTACCACCCCACTACCACTATAAGATTAGAGCGATAAGGGAGACTAGACATCTACCACCCCACTACCACTATCAGATTAGAGCCATAAGGGAGACTAGACATCTACCACCACACTACCAATATCAAATTAGAGCCACAAGGGAGACTAGACATCTACCACCCCACTACCACTATCAAATTAGAGCCACGAGGGAGACTAGACATCCATCACCCCACTACCACTATTAAATTAGAGCCATAAGGGAGACTAGACATCTACCACCCCACTACCACTAACAGATTAGAGCCATAAGGGAGACTAGACATCTACCAATACCAGATTAGAGCCATAAGGGAGACTAGACATCTACCACCCCAATTTCAGATTAGAGCCATGAGGGAGACTAGACATCTACCACCCCACTACCACTATCAAATTAGAGCCTTAAGGGAGACTAGACATCTACCACCCCACTACCACTATCAGATTAGAGCCATAAGGGAGACTAGACATCTAACACCCCACTATCAGATTAGAGCCATAAGTGAGACTAGACATCTACCACCCCACTACCAAATTAGAGCCATAAGGGAGTCTAGACATCTACCACCCCACTACCACTATCAGATTAGAGCCATAAGGGAGCCTAGACATCTACCACCCCACTACCACTATCAGATTAGAGCCATAAGGGAGCCTAGACATCTACCACCCCACTACCACTACAAGATTAGAGCCATAAGGGAGACTAGACATCTACCACCCCACTACCACTATCAAATTAGAGCCATAAGGGAGACTAGATATCTACCACCATCAGATTAGAGCCATAAGGGAGACTAGACATCTACCACCCCACTACCACTATCAGATTAGAGCCATAAGGGAGACTAGACATCTACCACCCCACAACCACTATCAGATTAGAGCCATAAGGGAGACTAGACATCTACCACCCCACTACCACTTTTAGATTAGAGCCATAATGGAGACTAGACATCTACCACCCCACTACCACTATCAGATTAGAGCCATAAGGGAGCCTAGACATCTACCACCCCACTACCACTACAAGATTAGAGCCATAAGGGAGACTAGACATCTACCACCCCACTACCACTATCAAATTAGAGCCATAAGGGAGACTAGATATCTACCACCATCAGATTAGAGCCATAAGGGAGACTAGACATCTACCACCCCACTACCACTATCAGATTAGAGCCATAAGGGAGACTAGACATCTACCACCCCACAACCACTATCAGATTAGAGCCATAAGGGAGACTAGACATCTACCACCCCACTACCACTTTTAGATTAGAGCCATAATGGAGACTAGACATCTACCACCCCACTACCACTATCAGATTAGAGCCATAAGGGAGACTAGACATCTACCACTACCAGATTAGAGCCATAAGGGAGACTAGACATCTACCACCTTACTACCACTATCAGATTAGTGCCATCAGGCAAACTAGACATCTACCACCCCACTACCACTATCAGATTAGAGCCATAAGGGAGCCTAGACATCTACCACCCCACTACCACTATCAAATAAGAGCCATAAGGGAGACTAGATATCTACCACCATCAGATTAGAGCCATAAGGGAGACTAGACATCTACCACCCCACTACCACTATCAAATTAGAGCCATAAGGGAGACTAGATATCTACCACCATCAGATTAGAGCCATAAGGGAGACTAGACATCTCCCACCCCACTACCACTATCAGATTAGAGCCATAAGGGAGACTAGACATCTACCACCCCACAACCACTATCAGATTAGAGCCATAAGAGAGACTAGACATCTACCACCCCACTACCACTTTTAGATTAGAGCCATAATGGAGACTAGACATCTACCACCCCACTACCACTATCAGATTAGAGCCATAAGGGAGACTAGACATCTACCACTACCAGATTAGAGCCATAAGGGAGACTAGACATCTACCACCTTACTACCACTATCAGATTAGTGCCATCAGGCAAACTAGACATCTACCACCCCACTACCACTATCAGATTAGAGCCATAAGGGAGACTAGACATCTACCACCCCACTACCACTATCAGATTAGAGCCATAAGGGAGCCTAGACATCTACCACCCACTACCACTATCAGATTAGAGCCATAAGGGAGACTAGACATCTACCACCCCACTATCAGATTAGAGCCATGAGGGAGACTAGACATCTACCACCGCACTACCACTATCAAATTAGAGCCATAAGGGAGACTAGACATCTACCACCCCACTACCACTATCAGATTAGAGCCATAAGGGAGACTAGACATCAACCACCCCACTACCAAATTAGAGCCATAAAGGAGTCTAGACATCTACCACCCCACTACCACTATCAGATTAGAGCCATAAGGGAGCCTAGACATCTACCAACCCACTACCACTATCAGATTAGAGCCATAATTGAGACTAGACATCTACCACCCCACTACCAATACCAGATTATAGCCATAAGGGAGACTAGACATCTACCACCCCACTACCACTATCAGATTAGAGCCATAAGGGAGACTAGACCTCTACCACCCCACTACCACTATTAGATTAGAGCCATAAGGGAGACTAGACATCTACCACCCCACTACCACTATCAGATTAGAGCCATAAGGGAGACTAGACATCTACCACCCCACTTCCACTATCAGATTAGAGCCATAAGGGAGGCTAGACATCTACCACCCCACTACCACTATCAGATTAGAGCCATAAGGGAAACTAGACATCTACCACTACCAGATTAGAGCCATAAGGGAGACTAGACATCTACCACCTTACTACCACTATCAGATTAGAGCCATAAGGCAGACTAGACATCTACCACCCCGCTACCACTATCAGATTAGAGCCATAAGGGAGACAAGACATCTACCACCCCACTAGCACTATCAGATTAGAGCCATAAGGGAGCCTAGACATCTACCACCCCACTACCACTATCAAATAAGAGCCATAAGGGAGACTAGATATCTACCACCATCAGATTAGAGCCATAAGGGAGACTAGATATCTACCACCATCAGATTAGAGCCATAAGGGAGACTAGACATCTACCACCCCACTACCACTATCAAATTAGAGCCATAAGGGAGACTAGATATCTACCACCATCAGATTAGAGCCATAAGGGAGGCTAGACATCTACCACCCCACTACCACTATCAGATTAGAGCCATAAGGGAGACTAGACATCTACCACCCCACTATCAGATTAGAGCCATAAGTGAGACTAGACATCTACCACCCCACTACCAAATTATAGCCATAAGGGAGGCTAGACATCTACCACCCCACTACCACTATCAGATTAGAGCCATAAGGGAAACTAGACATCTACCACTACCAGATTAGAGCCATAAGGTAGACTAGACATCTACCACCTTACTACCACTATCAGATTAGAGCCATAAGGCAGACTAGACATCTACCACCCCGCTACCACTATCAGATTAGAGCCATAAGGGAGACAAGACATCTACCACCCCACTACCACTATCAGATTAGAGCCATAAGGGAGCCTAGACATCTACCACCCCACTACCACTATCAAATAAGAGCCATAAGGGAGACTAGATATCTACCACCATCAGATTAGAGCCATAAGGGAGTCTAGACATCTACCACCCCACTACCACTATCAGATTAGAGCCATAAGGGAGACTAGACATCTACCACCCCACTATCAGATTAGAGCCATAAGTGAGACTAGACATCTACCACCCCACTACCAAATTATAGCCATAAGGGAGTCTAGACATCTACCACCCCACTACCACTATCAGATTAGAGCCATAAGGGAGACTAGACATCTACCACCCCACTACCACTATCAGATTAGAGCCATAAGGGAGACTAGACATCTACCACCCCACTATCAGATTAGAGCCACGAGGGAGACTAGACATCCATCACCCCACTACCACTATCAAATTAGAGCCATAAGGGAGACTAGACATCTACCACCCCACTACCACTAACAGATTAGAGCCATAAGGGAGACTAGACATCTACCACCACACTACCACTATCAGATTAGAGCCATAAGGGAGACTAGACATCTACCACCCCACTACCACTATCAGATTAGAGCCATAAGGGAGATTAGACATCTACCACCCCACTACCACTATCAGATTAGAGCCATAAGGGAGGCTAGACATCTACCACCCCACTAACACTATCAGATTAGAGCCATAAGGAAGACTAGACATCTACCACTACCAGATTAGAGCCATAAGGGAGACTAGACATCTACCACCTTACTACCACTATCAGATTAGAGCCATAAGGCAGACTAGACATCTACCACCCCACTACCACTATCAGATTAGAGCCATAAGGGAGACTAGACATCTACCACCCCACTACCACTATCAGATTAGAGCCATAAGGGAGCCTAGACATCTACCACCCCACTACCACTATCAAATTAGAGCCATAAGGGAGACTAGATATCTACCACCATCAGATTAGAGCCATAAGGGAGACTAGACATCTACCACCCCACAACCACTATCAGATTAGAGCCATAAGGGAGACTAGACATCTACCACCCCACTATCAGATTAGAGCCATAAGTGAGACTAGACATCTACCACCCCACTACCAAATTATAGCCATAAGGGAGTCTAGACATCTACCACCCCACTACCACTATCAGATTAGAGCCATAAGGGAGACTAGACATCTACCACCCCACTACCACTATCAGATTAGAGCCATAAGGGAGACTAGACATCTACCACCCCACAATCAGATTATAGCCACGAGGGAGACTAGACATCCATCACCCCACTACCACTATCAAATTAGAGCCATAAGGGAGACTAGACATCTACCACCCCACTACCACTAACAGATTAGAGCCATAAGGGAGACTAGACATCTACCACCACACTACCACTATCAGATTAGAGCCATAAGGGAGACTAGACATCTACCACCCCACTACCACTATCAGATTGGAGCCATAGGGGAGCCTAGACATCTACCACCCCACTACCACTATCAGATTAGAGCCATAAGGGAGACTAGACATCTACCACCCCACTACCACTACCAGATTATAGCCATAAGGGAGACTAGACATCTACCACCCCACTACCACTATCAGATTAGAGCCATAAGGGAGAATAGACATCTACCACTACCAGATTAGAGCCATAAGGGAGACTAGACATCTACCACCTTACTACCACTATCAGATTAGAGCCATAAGGCAGACTAGACATCTACCACCCCACTACCACTATCAGATTAGAGCCATAAGGGAGACTAGACATCTACCACCCCACTACCACTATCAGATTAGAGCCATAAGGGAGCCTAGACATCTACCACCCCACTACCACTATCAAATTAGAGCCACAAGGGAGCCTAGATATCTACCACCATCAGATTAGAGCCATAAGGGAGACTAGACATCTACCACCCCACTACCACTATCAGATTAGATCCATAAGGGAATCTAGACATCTACCACCCCACTATCAGATTAGAGCCATAAGTGAGACTAGACATCTACCACCCCACTACCAAATTATAGCCATAAGGGAGTCTAAACATCTACCACCCCACTACCAATATCAGATTAGAGCCATAAGGGAGACTAGACATCTACCACCCCACTATCAGATTAGAGCCACGAGGGAGACTAGACATCCATCACCCCACTACCACTATCAAATTAGAGCCATAAGGGAGACTAGACATCTACCACCCCACTACCACTAACAGATTAGAGCCAGAAGGGAGACTAGACATCTACCACCACACTACCACTATCAGATTAGAGCCATAAGGGAGACTAGACATCTACCACCCCACTACCACTATCAGATTGGAGCCATAAGGTAGACTAGACATCTACCACTACCAGATTAGAGACATAAGGGAGACTAGACATCTACCACCACACTGCCACTATCAGATTAGAGCCATAAGGGAGCCTAGACATCTACCACCCCACTACCACTATCAGATTCGAGCCATAAGGGAGACTAGACATCTACCACCCCACTACCACTACCAGATTATAGCCATAAGGGAGACTAGACATCTACCACCCCACTACCACTACCAGATTATAGCCATAAGGGAGACTAGACATCTACCACCCCACTACCACTATCAGATTAGAGCCATAAGGGAGACTAGACATCTACCACCCCACTACCACTATCAGATTAGAGCCATAAGGGAGTCTAGACATCTACCACCCCACTACCACTATCAGATTAGAGCCATAAGGGAGCCTAGACATCTACCACCCCACTACCACTATCAGATTAGAGCCATAAGGGAGCCTAGACATCTACCACCCCACTACCACTACCAGATTATAGCCATAAGGGAGACTAGACATCTACCACCCCACTACCAATATCAGATTAGAGCAATAAGGGAGACTAGACATCTACCACCCCACTACCACTATCAAATTAGAGCCACAAGGGAGACTAGACATCTCCCACCCCACTACCACTATCAGATTAGAGCCATAAGGGAGACTAGACATCTACCACCCCACTACCACTATCAGATTAGAGCCATAAGGGAGACTAGACATCTACCACTACCAGATTAGAGCCATAAGGGAGACTAGACATCTACCACCCCACTATCAGATTAGAGCCATGAGGGAGACTAGACATCTACCACCCCACTACCACTATCAAATTAGAGCCTTAAGGGAGACTAGACATCTACCACCCCACTACCACTATCAGATTAGAGCCATAAGGGAGACTAGACATCTACCACCCCACTATCAGATTAGAGCCATAAGTGAGACTAGACATCTACCACCCCACTACCAAATTAGAGCCATAAGGGAGTCTAGACATCTACCACCCCACTACCACTATCAGATTAGAGCCATAAGGGAGCCTAGACATCTACCACCCCACTACCACTATCAGATTGGAGCCATAAGGTAGACTAGACATCTACCACTACCAGATTAGAGCCATAAGGGAGACTAGACATCTACCACCACACTGCCACTATCAGATTAGAGCCATAAGGGAGCCTAGACATCTACCACCCCACTACCACTATCAGATTCGAGCCATAAGGGAGACTAGACATCTACCACCCCACTACCACTTCCAGATTATAGCCATAAGGGAGACTAGACATCTACCACCCCACTACCACTACCAGATTATAGCCATAAGGGAGACTAGACATCTACCACCCCACTAACCCTATCAGATTAGAGCCATAAGGGAGACTAGACATCTACCACCCCACTACCACTATCAGATTAGAGCCATAAGGGAGTCTAGACATCTACCACCCCACTACCACTATCAGATTAGAGCCATAAGGGAGCCTAGACATCTACCACCCCACTACCACTATCAGATTAGAGCCATAAGGGAGCCTAGACATCTACCACCCCACTACCACTACCAGATTATAGCCATAAGGGAGACTAGACATCTACCACCCCACTACCAATATCAGATTAGAGCAATAAGGGAGACTAGACATCTACCACCCCACTACCACTATCAAATTAGAGCCACAAGGGAGACTAGACATCTACCACCCCACTACCACTATCAGATTAGAGCCATAAGGGAGACTAGACATCTACCACCCCACTACCACTATCAGATTAGAGCCATAAGGGAGACTAGACATCTACCACTACCAGATTAGAGCCATAAGGGAGACTAGACATCTACCACCCCACTATCAGATTAGAGCCATGAGGGAGACTAGACATCTACCACCCCACTACCACTATCAAATTAGAGCCTTAAGGGAGACTAGACATCTACCACCCCACTACCACTATCAGATTAGAGCCATAAGGGAGACTAGACATCAACCACCCCACTATCAGATTAGAGCCATAAGTGAGACTAGACATCTACCACCCCACTACCAAATTAGAGCCATAAGGGAGTCTAGACATCTACCACCCCACTACCACTATCAGATTAGAGCCATAAGGGAGCCTAGACATCTACCACCCCACTACCACTATCAGATTAGAGCCATAAGGGAGCCTAGACATCTACCACCCCACTACCACTACCAGATTATAGCCATAAGGGAGACTAGACATCTACCACCCCACTACCACTACAAGATTAGAGCCATAAAGGAGACTAGACATCTACCACCCCACTACCACTATCAAATTAGAGCCATAAGGGAGACTAGATATCTACCACCATCAGATTAGAGCCATAAGGGAGACTAGACATCTACCACCCCACTACCACTATCAGATTAGAGCCATAAGGGAGACTAGACATCTACCACCCCACAACCACTATCAGATTAGAACCATAAGGGAGACTAGACATCTACCACCCCACTACCACTAACAGATTAGAGCCAGAAGGGAGACTAGACATCTACCACCACACTACCACTATCAGATTAGAGCCATAAGGGAGACTAGACATCTACCACCCCACTACCACTATCAGATTGGAGCCATAAGGTAGACTAGACATCTACCACTACCAGATTAGAGCCATAAGGGAGACTAGACATCTACCACCACACTGCCACTATCAGATTAGAGCCATAAGGGAGCCTAGACATCTACCACCCCACTACCACTATCAGATTCGAGCCATAAGGGAGACTAGACATCTACCACCCCACTACCACTACCAGATTATAGCCATAAGGGAGACTAGACATCTACCACCCCACTACCACTACCAGATTATAGCCATAAGGGAGACTAGACATCTACCACCCCACTACCACTATCAGATTAGAGCCATAAGGGAGACTAGACATCTACCACCCCACTACCACTATCAGATTAGAGCCATAAGGGAGCCTAGACATCTACCACCCCACTACCACTATCAGATTAGAGCCATAAGGGAGCCTAGACATCTACCACCCCACTACCACTATCAGATTAGAGCCATAAGGGAGCCTAGACATCTACCACCCCACTACCACTACCAGATTATAGCCATAAGGGAGACTAGACATCTACCACCCCACTACCACTATCAAATTAGAGCCACAAGGGAGACTAGACATCTACCACCCCACTACCACTATAAGATTAGAGCCATAAGGGAGACTAGACATCTACCACCCCACTACCACTATCAGATTAGAGCCATAAGGGAGACTAGACATCTACCACCACACTACCAATATCAAATTAGAGCCAAAAGGGAGACTAGACATCTACCACCCCACTACCACTATCAGATTAGAGCCATAAGGGAGACTAGACATCTACCACCCCACTACCACTATCAAATTAGAGCCACGAGGGAGACTAGACATCCATCACCCCACTACCACTATTAAATTAGAGCCATAAGGGAGACTAGACATCTACCACCCCACTACCACTAACAGATTAGAGCCATAAGGGAGACTAGACATCTACCACTACCAGATTAGAGCCGTAAGGGAGACTAGACATCTACCACCCCAATTTCAGATTAGAGCCATGAGGGAGACTAGACATCTACCACCCCACTACCACTATCAAATTAGAGCCTTAAGGGAGACTAGACATCTACCACCCCACTACCACTAACAGATTAGAGCCAGAAGGGAGACTAGACATCTACCACCACACTACCACTATCAGATTAGAGCCATAAGGGAGACTAGACATCTACCACCCCACTACCACTATCAGATTGGAGCCATAAGGTAGACTAGACATCTACCACTACCAGATTAGAGACATAAGGGAGACTAGACATCTACCACCACACTGCCACTATCAGATTAGAGCCATAAGGGAGCCTAGACATCTACCACCCCACTACCACTATCAGATTCGAGCCATAAGGGAGACTAGACATCTACCACCCCACTACCACTACCAGATTATAGCCATAAGGGAGACTAGACATCTACCACCCCACTACCACTACCAGATTATAGCCATAAGGGAGACTAGACATCTACCACCCCACTACCACTATCAGATTAGAGCCATAAGGGAGACTAGACATCTACCACCCCACTACCACTATCAGATTAGAGCCATAAGGGAGTCTAGACATCTACCACCCCACTACCACTATCAGATTAGAGCCATAAGGGAGCCTAGACATCTACCACCCCACTACCACTATCAGATTAGAGCCATAAGGGAGCCTAGACATCTACCACCCCACTACCACTACCAGATTATAGCCATAAGGGAGACTAGACATCTACCACCCCACTACCAATATCAGATTAGAGCAATAAGGGAGACTAGACATCTACCACCCCACTACCACTATCAAATTAGAGCCACAAGGGAGACTAGACATCTACCACCCCACTACCACTATCAGATTAGAGCCATAAGGGAGACTAGACATCTACCACCCCACTACCACTATCAGATTAGAGCCATAAGGGAGACTAGACATCTACCACTACCAGATTAGAGCCATAAGGGAGACTAGACATCTACCACCCCACTATCAGATTAGAGCCATGAGGGAGACTAGACATCTACCACCCCACTACCACTATCAAATTAGAGCCTTAAGGGAGACTAGACATCTACCACCCCACTACCACTATCAGATTAGAGCCATAAGGGAGACTAGACATCTACCACCCCACTATCAGATTAGAGCCATAAGTGAGACTAGACATCTACCACCCCACTACCAAATTAGAGCCATAAGGGAGTCTAGACATCTACCACCCCACTACCACTATCAGATTAGAGCCATAAGGGAGACTAGACATCTACCACCCCACTACCACTATCAGATTGGAGCCATAAGGTAGACTAGACATCTACCACTACCAGATTAGAGCCATAAGGGAGACTAGACATCTACCACCACACTGCCACTATCAGATTAGAGCCATAAGGGAGCCTAGACATCTACCACCCCACTACCACTATCAGATTCGAGCCATAAGGGAGACTAGACATCTACCACCCCACTACCACTTCCAGATTATAGCCATAAGGGAGACTAGACATCTACCACCCCACTACCACTACCAGATTATAGCCATAAGGGAGACTAGACATCTACCACCCCACTACCACTATCAGATTAGAGCCATAAGGGAGACTAGACATCTACCACCCCACTACCACTATCAGATTAGAGCCATAAGGGAGTCTAGACATCTACCACCCCACTACCACTATCAGATTAGAGCCATAAGGGAGCCTAGACATCTACCACCCCACTACCACTATCAGATTAGAGCCATAAGGGAGCCTAGACATCTACCACCCCACTACCACTACCAGATTATAGCCATAAGGGAGACTAGACATCTACCACCCCACTACCAATATCAGATTAGAGCAATAAGGGAGACTAGACATCTACCACCCCACTACCACTATCAAATTAGAGCCACAAGGGAGACTAGACATCTACCACCCCACTACCACTATCAGATTAGAGCCATAAGGGAGACTAGACATCTACCACCCCACTACCACTATCAGATTAGAGCCATAAGGGAGACTAGACATCTACCACTACCAGATTAGAGCCATAAGGGAGACTAGACATCTACCACCCCACTATCAGATTAGAGCCATGAGGGAGACTAGACATCTACCACCCCACTACCACTATCAAATTAGAGCCTTAAGGGAGACTAGACATCTACCACCCCACTACCACTATCAGATTAGAGCCATAAGGGAGACTAGACATCAACCACCCCACTATCAGATTAGAGCCATAAGTGAGACTAGACATCTACCACCACACTACCAAATTAGAGCCATAAGGGAGTCTAGACATCTACCACCCCACTACCACTATCAGATTAGAGCCATAAGGGAGCCTAGACATCTACCACCCCACTACCACTATCAGATTAGAGCCATAAGGGAGCCTAGACATCTACCACCCCACTACCACTACCAGATTATAGCCATAAGGGAGACTAGACATCTACCACCCCACTACCACTACAAGATTAGAGCCATAAGGGAGACTAGACATCTACCACCCCACTACCACTATCAAATTAGAGCCATAAGGGAGACTAGATATCTACCACCATCAGATTAGAGCCATAAGGGAGACTAGACATCTACCACCCCACTACCACTATCAGATTAGAGCCATAAGGGAGACTAGACATCTACCACCCCACAACCACTATCAGATTAGAACCATAAGGGAGACTAGACATCTACCACCCCACTACCACTAACAGATTAGAGCCAGAAGGGAGACTAGACATCTACCACCACACTACCACTATCAGATTAGAGCCATAAGGGAGACTAGACATCTACCACCCCACTACCACTATCAGATTGGAGCCATAAGGTAGACTAGACATCTACCACTACCAGATTAGAGCCATAAGGGAGACTAGACATCTACCACCACACTGCCACTATCAGATTAGAGCCATAAGGGAGCCTAGACATCTACCACCCCACTACCACTATCAGATTCGAGCCATAAGGGAGACTAGACATCTACCACCCCACTACCACTACCAGATTATAGCCATAAGGGAGACTAGACATCTACCACCCCACTACCACTACCAGATTATAGCCATAAGGGAGACTAGACATCTACCACCCCACTACCACTATCAGATTAGAGCCATAAGGGAGACTAGACATCTACCACCCCACTACCACTATCAGATTAGAGCCATAAGGGAGTCTAGACATCTACCACCCCACTACCACTATCAGATTAGAGCCATAAGGGAGCCTAGACATCTACCACCCCACTACCACTATCAGATTAGAGCCATAAGGGAGCCTAGACATCTACCACCCCACTACCACTACCAGATTATAGCCATAAGGGAGACTAGACATCTACCACCCCACTACCACTATCAAATTAGAGCCACAAGGGAGACTAGACATCTACCACCCCACTACCACTATAAGATTAGAGCCATAAGGGAGACTAGACATCTACCACCCCACTACCACTATCAGATTAGAGCCATAAGGGAGACTAGACATCTACCACCACACTACCAATATCAAATTAGAGCCAAAAGGGAGACTAGACATCTACCACCCCACTACCACTATCAGATTAGAGCCATAAGGGAGACTAGACATCTACCACCCCACTACCACTATCAAATTAGAGCCACGAGGGAGACTAGACATCCATCACCCCACTACCACTATTAAATTAGAGCCATAAGGGAGACTAGACATCTACCACCCCACTACCACTAACAGATTAGAGCCATAAGGGAGACTAGACATCTACCACTACCAGATTAGAGCCATAAGGGAGACTAGACATCTACCACCCCAATTTCAGATTAGAGCCATGAGGGAGACTAGACATCTACCACCCCACTACCACTATCAAATTAGAGCCTTAAGGGAGACTAGACATCTACCACCCCACTACCACTATCAGATTAGAGCCATAAGGGAGACTAGACATCTACCACCCCACTACCAAATTAGAGCCATAAGGGAGTCTAGACATCTACCACCCCACTACCACTATCAGATTAGAGCCATAAGGGAGCCTAGACATCTACCACCCCACTACCACTATCAGATTAGAGCCATAAGGGAGCCTAGACATCTACCAACCCACTACCACTTCAAGATTAGAGCCATAAGGGAGACTAGACATCTACCACCCCACTACCACTATCAAATTAGAGCCATAAGGGAGACTAGATATCTACCACCATCAGATTAGAGCCATAAGGGAGACTAGACATCTACCACCCCATTACCACTATCAGATTAGAGCCATAAGGGAGACTAGACATCTACCACCCCACAACCACTATCAGATTAGAGCCATAAGGGAGACTAGACATCTACCACCCCACTACCACTTTTAGATTAGAGCCATAATGGAGACTAGACATCTACCACCCCACTACCACTATCAGATTAGAGCCATAAGGGAGACTAGACATCTACCACTACCAGATTAGAGCCATAAGGGAGACTAGACATCTACCACCTTACTACCACTATCAGATTAGTGCCATCAGGCAAACTAGACATCTACCACCCCACTACCACTATCAGATTAGAGCCATAAGGGAGACTAGACATCTACCACCCCACTACCACTATCAGATTAGAGCCATAAGGGAGCCTAGACATCTACCACCCACTACCACTATCAGATTAGAGCCATAAGGGAGACTAGACATCTACCACCCCACTATCAGATTAGAGCCATGAGGGAGACTAGACATCTACCACCGCACTACCACTATCAAATTAGAGCCATAAGGGAGACTAGACATCTACCACCCCACTACCACTATCAGATTAGAGCCATAAGGGAGACTAGACATCTACCACCCCACTAACAGATTAGAGCCATAAGTGAGACTAGACATCAACCACCCCACTACCAAATTAGAGCCATAAAGGAGTCTAGACATCTACCACCCCACTACCACTATCAGATTAGAGCCATAAGGGAGCCTAGACATCTACCACCCCACTACCACTATCAGATTAGAGCCATAAGGGAGACTAGACATCTACCACCCCACTACCACTACCAGATTATAGCCATAAGGGAGACTAGACATCTACCACCCCACTACCACTATCAGATTAGAGCCATAAGGGAGACTAGACATCTACCAACCCACTACCACTATCAGATTAGAGCCATAAGGGAGACTAGACATCTACCACCCCACTACCACTATCAGATTAGAGCCATAAGGGAGACTAGACATCTACCACCACACTACCACTATCACATTAGAGCCATAAGGGAGGCTAGACATCTACCACCCCACTACCACTTTCAGATTAGAGCCATAAGGGAGACTAGACATCTACCACCCCACTACCACTATCAGATTAGAGCCATAAGGGAGACTAGACATCTACCACCCCACTACCACTATCAGATTAGAGCCATAAGGGAGACTAGACATCTACCACCCCACTACCACTATCAGATTAGAGCCATAAGAGATACTAGACATCTACCACCCCACTACCACTATCAGATTAGAGCCATGAGGGAGACTAGACATCCATCACCCCACTACCATTATTAAATTAGAGCCATAAGGGAGACTAGACATATACCACCCCACTACCACTAACAGATTAGAGCCATAAGGGAGACTAGACATCTACCACTACCAGATTAGAGCCATAAGGGAGACTAGACATCTACCACCCGACTATCAGATTAGAGCCATGAGGGAGACTAGACATCTACCACCCCACTACCACTATCAAATTAGAGCCTTAAGGGAGACTAGACATCTACCACCCCACTACCACTATCAGATTAGAGCCATAAGGGAGCCTAGACATCTACCACCCACTACCACTATCAGATTAGAGCCATAAGGGAGACTAGACATCTACCACCCCACTATCAGATTAGAGCCATGAGGGAGACTAGACATCTACCACCGCACTACCACTATCAAATTAGAGCCATAAGGGAGACTAGACATCTACCACCCCACTACCACTATCAGATTAGAGCCATAAGGGAGACTAGACATCTACCACCCCACTACCACTATCAGATTAGAGCCATAAGGGAGACTAGACATCTACCACCACACTACCACTATCACATTAGAGCCATAAGGGAGAATAGACATCTACCACCCCACTACCACTATCAGATTAGAGCCATAAGGGAGACTAGACATCTACCACTACCAGATTAGAGCCATAAGGGAGACTAGACATCTACCAGCTTACTACCACTATCAGATTAGAGCCATAAGGCAGACTAGACATCTACCACCCCA